>NC_056728.1:335515301-335665301 GCF_019279795.1 Protopterus annectens | reverse complement strand
GATATAAACTTCTAATGAAACATGATACAGTGGGTGGGACTGTAGATTAGTTCAGCTGCAATGTCTCAAAATAGGAGGTCAGGTGCTTGTGTTTTGATCTGTCTGAGGCAGCTTCAAGTACTATAGTGTCTCTTATATGCCGATCATTTCCCTAAGTGTGATGACAAGATCACAGCTGCTTCTTTTCAGTCTCTTGACCCGCTACCTGGTGACTGGCTACTGACCCTGTGCACACCTTTGGCTTAGGAGGATCAGCAGGTGGGTACGTCCCTGGAGATCTGCACAGGTCAGCGAGTATGTATCTTACCATTTATTTATCTGACTAGTGTGAAGGGACTTGTACCCACAGGAATTCAGGAAGTGTGAACAGCGTTAACGTTGCACAGCCTGGAAGAGGATCCCATCTGGGTTCTATGAGCATTCAATCTCTGTATCTTGTGGATAAGGGGGTACAATTACTCTCTCTCTCTCTCTCTCTCTCAGGGAGAAACAAGTAGGGATATCACTGTAAAACTTTCCGTAAAGTAGGATAGGTGAAGCAATTACCAGTCAGAGTTTGACTTTCTTGAATGACATTTGGTTTACCCAACTGATGATATGGTTGAAATTAATGTGTGTCGGCAAGGTTGTTTCCCCTTTTTGGCGGCAGGAAGGGCCAAATTAATCATTGTTGGGTTTATATAGAATGTGTAAATTTTGAATATATTTAGCATTGCAGTACAACCAAATGGTTTCACAAATGACATGTTTCAAATATTGAACGAAATTAAAGCACAAGAGTCCAACTCCAGGTTGTTAAAACTCACAAGGCTAGTCAAAGACTGTAAACTGAATGTTCACAGTTACTGAGCAAATAGATGTCAATTATCACCTTACATAACGGACAACTCATCATGTCATGCTTCATTTGTTTACAGAAGTTTTGGTGTCTTTCTTTCAGAGAGAATAAGAAACATGGGATGACTTTTAGCCTGTAAGTAAGCATATGTTTAGAGGTTACAGTTAGCGAAAGATTTCCATGTAAACAGTAGAAATATTTAAATCATCCATGAGCTGGGTCTTTCACATTTTTATGTTTATTTTACTTGTAATATTGAAAGCAATTAGTGTGCACCCTTCCTTGTTTTATTGGAGAGATGTAATGATATTTTTTAATATAAATATCCAAGGATTTTGAACAGAAGAATCAGAAGTGCTTTGTGCAATGTTCTTGATATCCTAACGTGGTGAGGCACAGTTTAAATAGAGAAAATGTATAGAATTTGATTGCAATGTTTAGGGACTCCTTTCTGTCTTGTGTACTCCAGAAGAGCTGTGTTTCAAGGAGGAGAGTCTGAGTTACATATCTGGGACTTTAAGTATTTCCGTTGCACTTCCAAGCATTGCTGTAGTCATTCTCCCATTACCCGCTTAATCCGATTCAGGATGAATTGGAACCTCTTTGGTACTCACTTACACAACCTGAACAATTTGCAGCCAAAGCCATGCCTGTCAACTGTCCCTGATTTTCACGAACGTCCTTAACTTTGACTCACATTTTAGCTCTTTCCCTCTTAAGCCCTCCTGAAACTGATATGTGGAGAATTACACTTAATAAATGGCAATAATTAGCGTTATAGATCTCTTACTTCAGAGGATGGCAGAATAAGACAATGTGAGGTAATATATAATGTCTCAAGGTATTTAAAATATGGAGGACCAGCATTAGAAGTAGAATCCAAGGCGAAGCTATTTTATCTGAGACTGTCACTTCCCAGCCTCTCTCTCCTCTTCAGTTTGTGTTTTGAATGTTGGTATCCCACAATTCCACTGGAGTGGGTGGGGCTGACATAAGTATGTATGATAATTTTATGTTAATCAGCGTACAGATTTGTACCTATTTTTCATGGGCCTTTGTCCAGATTTTGAATGTTTCCAGGTTGAGAGGTATGCACTACAGTGGGGATATGGATGAATTTCCAATCCCCACTTTACTGCGACCTCCGTACATATAGTTGAACACACTTATGGCACTACTGCATTCGCATAAGCATGTTCGACTATCCCATACACTTTTCATTTTGTGCATGACATTCTGATTTTCGGCAGCATATGTACTGACAGCATGTAGTTCACACAAATGATATTAAACCTATATATATATATATATATATATATATATAGAGAGAGAGAGAGAGAGAGATTGTTGAAGTTCAAAACTTTGAAAGTCATATGAGTTTTTAAACTTTGAACATTTTAAATAGAGATCATGATATAGTGAGAACTGAGAAATTTACTCCTTTCCTCACTGTAGTGCAATCTTGAAGTTGGTATATTTAATTAGGAGGTTTGGGGGTGCATGGGGGGCTTTCCCCCTGCAAAAACATAAAAAATACAATGTATTTATTTATTTTTGTATGTTTGAAGTTCCGAAACATTAATCATATGGTCTCAGCCATATGAATTTCAAAGTTTTGAAACTTCAGTAATCTGACATAGGTCTATTTATATGTATATATATATATATATATATATGTATATATATATATATATATATATATATATATATATATATATATATATATATAAATATAGATATATATACCTATCAGAAGATTAAATGCTCAGATGAGTGAACCATACCAGACAGATCGAAATCTCAGAAGTCTGAATGAGGCAGAGGTTGTAATGTGTGGGATCATGGCGATGTGGGGATTGGGATATTGCTTTCCTCACTGCTTTCTAATCTCAGAGTTGGTAAATATTTATTATTAGTGGGGGGGGGCAAGTCCCCCTGCAAAAAACAGGTGTTATTTGTTTCTTGCCCCTTTTGAGCTTACGGAATCTTGATCTTCCCAGGTCAGTATTGGGTGGTTCATTCTGTGTGGAGACTGCATGTCCTCCCTCTGTTTACATGGGTTTTCTCCTGAGCTGTAGTTTCCTCCTACATTTCCAAGACATGCAGTAGGTGGATCAAGGACTCTACACTTTCTGTAGGTATGAGTGCATGCAAGCGTGTGAAAACAGAATATAGCTTGGCAACCTGCTTCCATTCCCCCCTTTGCCTTGCAAACTCAAAGATTGTCATTTGCTGTTAGTGGAGTTGCTCAAGGAGTTGGCAGTAACTTGTGAAAATATATAAATAGGAATAAGTCACTTTGGCTGGAGATAAAAACACTTTAATGCAAATAAAATAAATACTGCAATAATAAAAATCCAGGCTTTAAATACAAGCACTAACCAATAAAACCAAAGCTTAGGAATACATCATACAAATCAATGTGGTAAACCTCTTCTCTTCAGAAGAGGTTTTTAAGACACAGCACTAGTAAGGCCAGGTGAGAAATATGCCTTAAAATCCACAATCCATCTCAATTCAACATATTCTGTTTCATTTTTGACGTCCCCTTCATGTAAACTGACATTAACTTTCTGAAGAACTAAAAATTTAAAAATGTGCTGTGTGTCATAGTCAATTACATGCTTAGCTAGTGCATTCATACATTTGCTATTACGTATATCATTGAGATGTTCCTTAATTCTTTCTTTCAACATATGGTTGGTCTTGCCTATGTAGAATGCGCTGCATAAATTACACTTTGCTAAATAAACAATATTTCTTGTGGAGCAATCAGCATATAAAGAAAACTCTATAGGCTTATCATTTAATGGATGTCTAACCATCCAAGCAGACCATATATAAGCACAAGCTTTACAGGTTCTACATGAGTGGGTACCTCTATGCTGTGAGCTAAACCTCTCACATGTATTGTGGTGCTTATAGCATAACCTTTGTTTCAGGTTTCTATTACTCTTGAAGCTAAAACTAGGATGAGCTCCTAACACCCGGCTAATATTAGGATCAGTCAATAAAATGGGCCAATTCTTTTTAATGATATCACATGTTACATTGACATTATTAGAATAAGTCAGGCACAATCTATTCACAGGTTGAATATCTGTCCGTCCTGCACTTTGTACTTCAACTTGACAGCTATCAGAAAAATAGGGCTTGGTTTTACAAATATCAGAGGAATTGACCTCCTCTATCTCAAACCTCTTGTACCCTCTGTCTAAAAGATCTGATGTAAGGACCTTGACCGCAGCAGTGTAGTCAGCCCTATCAGTGTGAAGTCTCCTACAGCGTAGCACTTGATTCTTGACTATATTTTTCATAATATGCCTGGGATGCATGCTAGAGCAATGGAGAATATTATTCTTCCTACAATCTTTCCTGTGCATTTTAGTGGGTACATCTCCTAATATGATCTTACTAACAAGAACATCCAGAAAGTCCAATTTATCTTTGGAGAATTTTAGTGAAAAAGAGAGGTAAGATGTGGTGTTCTCAAGGAAATTGACAAAACTGTCTAATTCTTGCTCATGCCCATGCCAAGTAAAAAAGATGTCATCCACAAAACGTTTGTAAAACGTAATGTGTTGCTTGAACATGTCAGAGATGAATGCCATCTCTTCCTCCCATTGGTCCAGCACAATGTCGGCATAAGTGTTAGCACACGCTGTGCTCATAGCAACTCCTACTTTCTGAAGGAAGAATTCATTCTCAAATAGAAAAACATTGTTCTCAAATATCAAATTAAGTAATGCACAAATCATATTAACTTTAGTACTGGAAAATTCACTTTCTTTGTTCAGAAAGCTTCTAACATTCTCTACTCCTTCTTCATTAGGAATGACAGTGAATAATGAGTTCACATCCAAGGTTACAAAAATAACTTCACTGATAGCTGTATGCTGTCTAGACTCTGCCCAAATAAACAGATGCTCCAGAAATTGCTTATTGTCCTTCAGGACAGTGGGTATTTTATTCAAAACACATCTTAGCTGTTTTTCAACATAGATAGACATAGGTTCTGTAAGCTAGCCCCTTCCTGAAACAATGGGTCTAAGCGGAGGATTTGATGGATCTTTGTGCACTTTCGGCAAACCATAAATGACTGGTATGGTAGGATGCTCTACACTAAAGTAGGTGTACAAAGAATAATCAATCTGGTCAGTCATAAGTAGGTCATACATATAAAAATTCAATCTACTAATGATACCATTTACCTGAAATTTTTGTAGATTTATATATACATTGACATCATGTAACATCTTGTGCATTCTATCCATGTAGTCCATTGTGTCAAGGATAACTATCCCCCCACCCTTGTCAGCTGGTCTAATGGTCAAGTGTTCAGCCTTGGTTAAAGTACGCAGGGCTTGATCTTCTCTAGTAGTCAAGTTGTAAAAATTGCCCTTCATTTTCTCACTAGTCACTTTCCTAAGATCACTTTCACACATCTTGATAAATGCGTCCATGGCAGGAGAATTATTAGGAACAAAACAACTCAGTTTTCTTAAATTATGAACATTTTCAACCCCACAAGTACTACCATCATATATAGTTTTAAGCATTATATTTTTTGCAAACACATTCAGATCTAAAACAGTATCCACCAAATTCATATTGCAGGCTGGAACAAAGGAAAGACCCTTATTCAACACTGAAAGTTCTTCAACATTAAGAGTAACTGAGGATAAATTGAAAACTAAATTATTTATTTGTGACCTCGTGTGCTTAAAGTCTTGTTTTGAGGACCAGGGTTGGACTGTATCCTCCCTCGTCGCCTGCGGCTCCTGGACCTGCTCATATGTTTGTCCTGCCTTATGGGCAGTGCTTTGTCTAAAAAAAACCCCAGAGGAGCGTGCGCTTCGTTACGCACATTATTACTGTTCATAGACTGATGTTTAACAGAGGAAAGTACCTTGGGTTTAACCACAGGTTCTGTATCAGTTAAATAGTATGTGTTGTTTCAGATGCCAAAACCACACCATTATGTAAAGTAGATTTACTTAAACCAGCAGTCTGCATATCAATATGGCCAGAATTCTCATCTATTAAGCTATCAGCATCATTGAAGCATTCAGCACTAGAGGAATCATTAACACATGCTAAACTTAGTTTAAAAATCGCTGAATTATTACAAGTAGATCGACCAGGTAACCTAACATTAGTATACATATTAGTAGGACTGATATGTACTTCATTAGTTTCCGCAGTGAGAGAAACATTATTCCTGTCAATATTATGCACTACTGCATTAACATCATCATTCTTAGTACCAAAAGCATTATTCACATCACTAAAAAACATATTAGAGGTTGTGACGGAATCATTTCCTCCCAACAACTGAGTTACTTTCTTAACAGAAGGCGAGGACATCGCTTGTTCAGCCTCAACAATTTCGCCATTAACAGAATTAACGTTATTATTAGTATTACTAGTGCCTCCGTTCAAATCACTGGGAAGAATATTAGCTTGCGAAACAGTCGCATTTCCCTCTGTAAACTCGTTAATAGCAGTCTGAGAGGGAGAAGCTATGTCATAAGCCGTTTTTTTTAGTTTTAGGTAAAACCACATGAGAAATCAGTGTAGTACCGGCAGGATAAAGTGCATGAGGTATAGTAAAATCAGTCACATGAGATTTAAAAATTGCAGTGCCTTGTCTATTAGTGGTGACAAAATCCCCAGCAAGAGGTAGACATTCCACAGTGGCTAATCCGACATTAGAAGGTAGACTGTGTTGTACGGAGTTCATAGAGGCTGTATTATTGCTAGCATTATCTTTACAATGGTATTGTTCTCTAGGAGGCGTGCCTCTCCTATTAATGCCATTAAAAACATTTGTCCTTTGTCCCGCCTCCATAGAGTTAGTGCGTGTGTCGATTGGCCTATTTGTTCTAGGCCAGGAAAAGACATTTCCTGCCTGAAAATCGGCAAAGTCCTTGCGCAGCTTCTTGACTAACTTGTGAAAGAAAGCGGGAGATACGTATGTATATATCTATACGGGTCTACTTCACATGATCGAAAGTTCAACTTTCATATGGCCTAGACCTATACATATATATCGAGATATATATATATATGTATAAATATATATATACACACATATACATATGCATATATAATATATATATATATATATATATATATATATATATATATATATGTAAAAACAAAACCGAATAAGACTAGGAAGAAATAAACTTATACTAGTGAAAACTTCCGAACTGTTAAAAACAAAAACAAAAATCCAATGAATAGATGCTGAGCCAGAACTGTTAATTGGTGAGCGCTTTCGTTATCTTTATTGATAACAATCTAACTTCATCAGAACAAAATGTAATGCACTTGCAGTACTGTGCGAGCTTTAAATAGTCTAACTGGTATAAAAAATACTTCACTGTGATTGGTAGATAGACTATGCCAATGTAGTAGTATTTGGACTAATGAGAGACACTGCTATAAAACAAATGGTTTAATCTGCTAACATCCTGCCACTAGAGGGAGTGCTGTAACTTTTTAGTTGTTCCACTTTAATGCACATTTAATGTTGAGATTCTCGTTGAGCCCTGGTGGGGTATCTGCTTCAAGGAGGAGTTGCCATTTTAATTCCTTCAGCTCCAGTAGTGTGTTCAGGCTCATCGTCTCTAACCATAAAACCAAGACAGAGACAATATCGGAATACCTGGGCTTCATTTTCAACCTGCTAGTTCAGGTGACAGATTTTTACATCAAGGACTCCTGGGATTTTTTAAACATTTTGCAAGAGAGTAATATTGATTTCTCAAAATGTATGTTAGTAATGCTAGATGTAGTAGCATTGTACTGCAGCATCCCTCACAAGGAAGGTTTGGAAGCGTTAGAACTGTTTCTCAACAAGCATGCTAAATTCAATGTTTTTAAAACTGAAATGCTTATAGCTTTAACCACAGTGGTTCTGAAAAACAACTTTTTCTGCTTCAGTGGTGCCATCTACCTACAGACCAAGGGGGTGGCGATGGTGTCTAAAATGGCCCCCTCCTTTGCCAACCTAGTCCTCTGTACATGGGAGAAGGAGACTTTGACGCATATACAAGGATTCCACAAAGCCCACTTATATCATCGTTTTATTGACGATATTTTTTTCATGTTGGAGGGTGACAACACTGAGCTGGACACCTTCCTTATGGCACTCACAAACAGCATCCCATACCTAGACTTTGTAGTCTCAGGACAAGGGACCCACATCTCCTTTCTTGATACTCAGTTAACCATTGACCCCAGCACTGGCAGCCTTACCTCCAATGTGTACCGGAAGAAGACTTACAGGAACAACTTCCTCGATTTCAAAAGTCAGCACCCCTTCTTTAGGAAGAAGAATGTGCTCAAAGGGCAGTACATCCGCCTGTCCAGGATCATCTCAGATGATGATACCTTCCTCAAGGAAAGCCAATTCCTTTCAAAAATGTTCATCCGCCATTACCCCAAACAGCTAGTGGGGGATGTCTTTCAAGAAGTGGCCTCCCACAGATCAGACAGACACCCACCCATCCTTACTCAAGAATTCACCCCCAGGGTGACCACCAGAACTACTGAACCCAAGAACAGAAACTGTAGTTTCCCCATCCCCATCAGCCGAGATATGCAACCCATTAGGGATATCATTGGCAAAAACTGGAACATAATAAGAGTGGACCACAACACCCACCAGATAGTGGGTAATGAGCCTGTCTTCTCATACAAGAAGACCAGAACGCTCAAACAAACCTTTGAAAGGAAATAGACCCCCATACTCAAGAATGGCGCAGACCCCCATGAGCCTGCTAACCCACAAAACCCCAAAGGTATGAGCCCTTGCAAACATTGTGTAGTCTGCCCTTTTATACACTCAGGCACATCCTACACTTTTCAACACTGCAACATCACGGTGCAGTTCAAAGCCCAGCACGACTGCCACTCAACTTTTCTAGTCTATGCAGCCTATTGCGACCAATGTTTTTCCTTCTACATTGGAAAAACAATTAGAAAGCTCTCAGACAGGGTGAAGGAACACCTTGCAGCCATCAGGCATAATGACAGTTACAATGCATTAAGCAGACATGCCATGAGCTGCAACGGCTTTGCCCGTTTTAAATTTCTAGTGTTAGAACAGGTCCAGCAGTCTTTTGGAGATTGCAACACACTACTGGAGCTGAAGGAATTACGATGGCAACTCCTCCTTGAAGCAGATACCCCACCAGGGCTCAACGAGAATCTCAACATTAAATGTGCATTAAAGTGGAACAACTAAAAAGTTACAGCACGCCCTCTAGTGGCAGGATGTTAGCAGATTAAACCATTTGTTTTATAGCAGTGTCTCTCATTAGTCCAAATACTACTGCATTGGTGTAGTCTATCTACCAATCACAATGAAGTATTTTTTTATACCAGTTAGACTATTTAAAGCTCGCACAGTGCTGCAAATGCATTACATTTTGCTCTGATGAAGTTCAATTGTTATCAATAAAGCGAAAGAAAGCGCTCAGCAATTAACAGTTCTGGCTCAGCATCTATTCATTGGATTTCTGTTTTTGTTTTTAACAGTTTGGAAGTTTTCAGTAGTATATATATATATATATATATATATATATAATTTTTATATATATATATATATATATATATATATGTATATACAAGCACACACACACACACACACACACACACACACACACACACACACACACACACACACACACACACAAACACAAATAGATATTGGATTACTTAAGTAGGTCGACACAGCAAACATTTCAAAATAAGCAGGCTGACCATAAAAAGCAAACAACACAAATGCCAACAGTCAGCTGTGCATGCATGAGGAAAATTTTTGCTGCATGTGAACAAAACAAACATAAAAAAAAAACATTGTTTTTTGTAGACGGACAAGCCCACCAAACACCTACACCCGCTGCTAACTATATATATTCTGAGACTGCACAGTCCCTGGGGAAAGGTAAAATGTCAGTCTAGTGAATGTGTTGACCATCTGCATAGGTCAATCAGCTGTGGTCGATAAAGCAGTTGTTGACATTTTTCTGTATTATATATAAATAACACATATATATAAAATAAATATTGTATATATATATATATATATATATATATATATATATATATATATATATATATATATATATATATATATACATATATATATATGTATATATATATATATATATATATATATATATATATAGAGAGAGAGAGATAGCTTTATAAACTGTTCGAGGATCATTTTGCCTGATTGTGAGCTGTTTTTGCCCGAGCTACTGGACTGGTGGAGCTGCCTTTCCTTGTTGATATATATATATATATATATATATCTTTATATATATATATATATATATCTTTATATATATATATATATATATATATATATATATATATATATATATATATATATATATATATATATATATATATATATATATATATATATACACACATAGAGAGAGAGAGAAAGCAAGAGAGAATATATTGTGGGGAAAGGAAACACCAGAGTCCGAAAGAAAACTTATAAAGATTTTTGGAATCTCTGCACCAGTACTAACTGGAGGTCAAGACAAAACAACAGACCCCAATATTTTAAGGAAGAGATCTTACCGCTGTGCCACGAAGCTGCTGAGTAAACTGAACCATCTCCACAGTCTCCATACAAACAGTACACTTAATTTTTTACAAAAGGTATAAAGACTTCTTATATAAGCATTGTGATCTGCAGTTCAGTCTCTTATTGATTTGAAATTTACACATCTCTACAAATAATGTTCCAGTATTATTCCATATCTTCCAAAGCATATGAAATTGAGTGAAGACCAAATCTGCTTGAATGTGCCATTTACTATGCATAAAATATAAGTGAACATTTATTATAAGTGGTAGAGATCAAGATGCAAGTGCAAAATTTCCAGCATTATAATAAAAATGTCCATGCAGATAACAGTAATCCTGATTTTTATGTCCTTTTTAGGATATCTGGAGAAGCATGTTTATCTTAAACAAGCTGTCAGTCAAAGAAAATAAAGGCATTCTTCCCAATGATCAAACTAAATGCCAATGCAACTTTAAAATAGCTAATGCATCAGGTGTAAAAAGTAGCCTGTAAAATTTGAATACAACAGGGCACACACATTCTAAAATGCAATTAAATTCACCATTAAAAGCTTTTGATCTTCCCAAGCTTGGTCAACTATAGTAACCTCACTTTGTTCCAAACCACATGAAAACCGTACCTCACTCATTCCTTATATAAGATATAAATAAGGAATGCTACCATTCAAAGGTCTCCAGCCGAAAAACCAAGAATATATAAAGAAACAACCAGATGGAGACCACCACGATGTAAGATAAAGCTGATTTATAAATCAGCTTTATCTTACATCGTGGTGGTCTCCATCTGGTTGTTTCTTTATTCATTCCTTATATACTGGTTACATTACTGAATATAACTCACAGATTCCCCATTGCTTGAGTATGAACCAATCTAAAATTTATAATTCCTTGAACATGATTGTGATATGGCAGATTGGCCTATGTCTCCATTCATAGTGCTAATTAAATTAAGGTTTAGAGCAGATTGATGAACCAGGTATCTTTAGAAACTCCTGAACACATAAGTGTTTGTGCAGGTGTAAAAGAATTTTATAAAATATGATTATAGCAGTCATATAAAAATGATCAAAATAGAAGAGATGCTAGATTGCATTCTAGGCAAATTAGAAGGGGCTTACTCAACATCTCAGTGTCTTGAGGACAGAGAAACAAAATCTAAGGAGGTCAGTACAGTTTAGTGTAGACAATATCAGTCTTAAGGGATCATCACAGGAGAGATACAAACAAATTAAAATCCATATAGACACCACTCAGCAGCACCAAAATGACTGAAGATGGAATGAAAGAGAGAACATATCAGTATTATATGTCTGCATGCAGGAATAGAGTGGAGAGAACTGGTATGTTTCAAGGAGGAGTGGATTGAAATGCAACTGCAGGAAGCTTGAATAGAGAATTTTATTAATGCTAAACTAGAAAGGTTGCAGAGAGTGGGGAAACTTGTAAATGTAAGAGGAATCCTCAAAAATGTTTTGGTCAAATGTCATAGCTACCATTTGTGTTAATGAATGGCAAGTGACAGCAAGGAGATGGTTAACAATATCAGATGTTAAAGTTCAGGTGGTGGAGGACTTCCCCACTGTTCTTTATAGACATACAGTACAATTACTGAGAGTGTAGTAAGCAATGAGGAGAGACAGAGCTCAGGCAAAATTAGTCTACCCCATGATTGTCAGAGTCATATGGAAGAGTGCACTGTCTGGGTCAAACATGCAGAAGAAAGCATAGATCCTATGGAAAGGAGGGGAGGGAAGATGTGAAGTGGAGGACTGATGAAAGGGTGATTACCAGCCAGCAAACATGGTAGTTTGAATTAAGGAGGGGGAGGAGGAACAACCATGAGTGAGATCAGAAACTGCTCACTGATAAAGGAACTAGAAGGCAGATGCCTAGTTCTGGGGAGATGCCAATAATGTGATTAAGTGAAGCAATGTGCAATATTTTAAAGTGTGGTACCTATTTGGAACAAAGGTGAAGTACATTACAAGTTCATCCTCTTTTCCTCTTTTATCACACTTGGTGGCCTGAAATGTACTTAGAAGTGAGCATAACTGCTTATTGGGGTTTGTCTGGATGAAAGCTGTTGCCACTTGCTCAGTTAACAGCCATCTCTAAAGAAATAAAGGATAAATGCATCACAGAACACCCAGACCTCCGGTACTTCTTGGGTTTGATGACCTCTCACACCAAGGCTAAATAAGTGGATTTGGACATAATGTTAGTAATTGCCTGTGCCATGAACCCCTCCTAATCTATAACCAGCCCTCCTCATAGGTGTACACAGAAGGTTTATGTACTTATGGGAGGGAGTGGGCACAATATAATTATTTCTTCAACATTCCTTCCAAACCTCAGAGGTCACTGTATTTTGTGTAGCGCTGGCAAGACTGTGGTCATTATTTCTTTAACTTTCCTCACTAATTTCAGAGGGATGCACAGAGGGTCAGTATAGCATTAAAGGAACATTGTGCTGTCTCTAGAATCAGCAAGTTAGAATCATTATTGTAATCATAATATTTTTTTTTTTACTTTTCCTTGGAATAAACATCTGTTGCATAAACAGGTAGATATACCTTTTGAGGTTGAATAAATAAGCATGGTGTTTATATATGTCTAATAGCAAATATGTTATGTTCTATTTGCTTTGTTTTTTTTTCCATATTGCCCCTGTTTGGCATAAGAAGAGTACACAGAAGGCAGCTGTCTTTTTAGGGTAAGGGGTGGGGACTCATGCTTTTTTTTTTTATAAACTATGACTTCAGCAGTTTGAAATCTCCCTGCTGAATTTGTGCCTTAATTTTAATCTCAATTTAACACCAGAGGGGGATACACAGAAATTATTTATCTAATTTCAGATGGGCGTAGGTGGTCAGGTACTATTCCTGTATATAATATATGTTTCCTCACAAGCCTGTGTCTTCTTAGTTTGCTGTGAACTGGTGTTTGGTTTGCTTTTAGCATTAAAACTTGGATATGATGCATTTCTTCCTGGAAATAAAAAAGTAAGATTGAATTTCTTTTCCATATTTATGAATTTTGTATAGGTGATAATTGGATCAAAAGATTGGCAACATGCTCTAAAAAGTACCTCAGAGCATCTATAACCCTATGACTTCTGGGGGCCTAGTAGCCTTCAGACCCCCAGCTTAATTTAGTTATTGCAGTGTAGTCCTGATCAGTCAGGGTGTGTTCAAAGGATAAGGGAAAAAGCACATTTGAAGAGTAAGAGTGAATTTCTTTCCTTAATCATATTTTTTATTCAGGTCATCTGAATAAAAAGGTTGTTTAAAAAAAATCTAAAATGCATCTCAGTTCATCTAGAATCCTTATGATTTCTGAGGTCTGGCAGTCTCCAGACCTTGGCTTAATACAATAACTTCCACTGCAGCTATTAGAGTGTAGTCCTGAGGGGTTAGGATGTGCTGAAAGAACAAAGCTGAAGAAGAATTCTAAATTTCTTTCTTTGCTTTGATCATGGTGTTTTTTTCTTTTTTTGGACAATTGCTGGATGAAAAGGTTGTTTAAAAAACTCTGAAAGTCATTTCAGAGCATCTAGATACCTCATGGCTTCTGAAAGCCTGGCAGCCAACAGATCCATGGCTTAATACAGTTATTTCCATTGCAGTCATTACACTGTTGTCTTGGTCAGTTAAGATGTGCTGAAAGGGTGCAGGGAAAAAAAAGTTGAAGATTAAGGTTAAATTTATTTTTCCTGATTATGTTTTTTTTTTTTTTTTGTCCGAGGAATCGTGGATAAAAATGCTGTTTAATAATGTTTGAATGTACCTCCATGACTTCTGGCAGCCTTGCATCTTCCACAGTTATCAAAGTACAGTCTTGCTTAGGCAGAAGATGCTGAATGAATGAATGAATGAATGAATGAATGAATGAATGAATGAATGAATAAGTAACAGCAGGAAAAAAAACTGAAGGGTAAGGCAAACTCCGAGAAAAAGGAAGAGAATTTTGTTAGTAGGCCAGGATGGAGGGGGCAGCACTGGAGGGTGGATGCCACAGCACCTTTTCACCAAGTGCTCTAGTTTACCTAATGGATGTCCTTGGGGATAATGCATTTTTCTAAATTAGCAGGACAGTTAGGAGCTCTGAGCAACAGGTATGGCTGTTATTGTTGTATCTAAGTACACTGGTATGCTACAAGATGGAAAGGAGACTGAAATTTATCTAGGGACACTTGCAACACAGTACTAAGATGAATAATAATTTAAATAGTCATTAATATAGACATGCATACTGTTCAGCAATCTCTATTTTTTCTTGAATGGATGTGTTGTGTGTAAAAAACAAAATGACTGGTAAGCTATGAATATAGAAAAGGGAGAATTCAAAGTATGTTTTGTAGTGAATGGCTTGGGGAGGGTCTAATCAGAAGTGAGCAGTACATGGGTATACTAATAATCAAATGTTTTATAAATGTATTTACTCACTGAGTTAGCTCCATAAATGGTGTTAAAGGGATTAGGGAAAGTGAAAATATTCTATGTTTTAATAATAACAAATTATATGCATCCAACAGTATTTTTCAAAAACAAGCAGGCTTAAGTTTTATGAATCTCACAGTCTAAACTTAGTTACAGAAAAAAGAAATTACAGGAAAATTGGATAAAGTAGGATATGTACATTGAGGAATTGTATGTTTGTACAAAGTTGTGTAATTTTTAGGTCTTGAGAATTACTGGATGAACCATGAATTCAGACCACCCATCTAAAGGACATTAGCAAACAACAGCATTGGTTCTACAGTGCTGCAGTTTGGCACTGGAAAAACCTTTATCCCAATGCAAAGACCTTCTTGGTGCAGCCATGGGTGGGGCATCATGGAGGACCAGCTGTGGGGAGGGGTGGGCAGGTGGAGGAGGAGAGAATGGGTAGGTGTTAATAATAATAACAGTGTGAGATTGTGAAGGAATTATCAGCCCTATAAAAAGAGAGAAATATTAGCAAAACTCAGTATTGATTATATAAATACATTGGTAATAAAAAATAATTAAACAAATAAATTCAGAAACTGCTGAAAAAAACAATATGAGTGTTTGGTATTTGCATGTGAGAAAAGAGGTAGGTTAAGCAGGGTATGACCATTGCTCAAATGATATTTAGGCTGAGAAGCTAAAGAGGTCAAGAAATATAACCAAGGGAGGTGGGTGGTAGTTAGATTAGTCAAAATGTTCTAAGTATGGTTAAAGTAGCTTTTTATGGATGTAACATGGATGAGATATTGCCATTTCTTGAGTGTGCTAAAAATCATCACTAAAATAAGACGCAAGGTATGCAAACAAATTTGGAGTTTTCTTCAATTGTTTGAGGATGAGCTATAAAAAATTTAGCCTACAATTGGCTAAAGCAGCAAATTAGAAATGAAAAAAAAACAATATATTGTAAAACAGGAATATTGAAAGTCTCCAACTTATTTACAGAAAACAAATGGATATGTTAGTGGTTTTGTTCCATATAGCAAACAAAAGTTCAACAGACTATTACAATTTGAACACTTATCAACAACATATTTGTCTGATTTGTTTTGGGGTACAATAGCTTGGTAGACAATAATCTGATAATATAATGATTTTTGAATCCTTTGTTATAATCTAAAAAGACACTTTTAAATATGGACTCATGCAATATATTTGTATTGAAACTTATAGCTTAAAATCACAGCACTTTGTGGCAGATGCAATACAAACATTGGAGGTTTTAGACACCCCCATACTTGCATTAATGCAGTTTGTATCCATTATGGAATTCCAGATCACATTATTCCTCCCACTGCTTTCCAAGCAGTAAGCTTCATGGATCAGAAACAAATGTGCTCCACCTCTAGGAAATGGCAGCAATTTTTAAAAAGTAATGCAACCTTCAAATCTGTGTAGCTAAAAGGGATAAATTCCTAATTTTGCAATCAATCCAAAAGAATTCCATTTTAAAATGATAGGAATAAAATCCACATGTAACTCATAAGGTATCATCGACATAAATGCATAACAACATCCTTTCATTTTGATTTAAATTTAAGTTTGCATATTTAATTATTAATGTGGTAAGTAGACAGGATCTTCTTGGACCCTGGATCTCTTATACTATTTCCAGACATTTAGCAATATGGTAAAGTGAAACTGTTCATCCTGGACTCTTGATCTATTGTACCATTTTCAGCTATTTATTAACATGGCACAGTGAGACAGTTCTTCTTGGACCCTTGATCTTCTTAATGCCTTTGAGAAAGAAACCGGTAGATGGAATAGATGTAGATAATTTACAGTAGTTATTATAGTTTGTGGAAGGGTGATGCCTCCCTACACTCTGTGAATGAGGACTATTTCATAACCTGCAGTACTGTTATTTGACAGCCTAGATAAAAATGTTAAGAAAATAGCCTGACAACATGAACATTTTAAGGTTAAGATGCAAAACTATTTGGCACAAAACTGTAAAAATATTTTAAATAATGCTGAAGTTTCTGTTTTTTAATGCTTGCAAGACTGTACATTATACTAAGAGACTATTATTAATTTAACGGGGGTCTATTTTTAAAGAAAGGTTTAGGTAGAAAGCCTTGAAAGTGGGCTTTTTACTGCATGAAGGAATTTCCAAGTCCACAATGGATGATAATTTCAATTTGATTTTGATTATCTAAGTGAATGAATGTGCTCACTGATAATAACTGCTGACAGAGAAAACTATATGGGTTATTTTTGTTCACTGTCCATTTATTTAAGGATAATTCACTATAAATTAGAGTATTTCATCAAAACAGGTGCCCATAAATAAAGTTCACTTTCCAGAGTATCATTTATAAGTGCCAGTTAGTAATAATAATGATTTGCTTTCTTTGGTGGCTTAGAATGAGTGATGTCATTACAGAATAATATCTCTCCATCTGGGTCTCTGTTTCATTTAGAAGTGTTTGATTTGCATACACATTTTTCAAAGGAAGTAATGTCTTCTATATTAAAGGATACCTGCAGATAGAGAAGCATACTTTCTTGTAGCTATAATGTTTAACATATTTGCACAATTTAATATACACACATTACTAAATTGTCTGATTGATTTGGTAGTGGCCATGTATTTTTTTTTAATCTTCTCCGATACAATTCTATATATGCAGTATAAATGATTATTTCCATAGCAGATGAAAATGTCTAGTAGGGCTGTAAAAACATGAAACAAATATGTAGGATATGATGACAAAATCAAAAGCTATTGCAGAAGTGCCACTCTCAGCAAAAATAAAATGTGAACATTTAATTGTGCAGTTATAACTGTGCCAGAATGTAACAGTTTATACCAAATTATCATTGTACAATTTACATGTACTTGCATATATAACAAGATCAATTATTTATATTCTAAAAAGGTTTTCTGTTGCCTCTTGTCCTGTCTATTAGTAGTAACTTTTCTACAACTCATGCTGTGCTCAGAATGAATTTTCCTTTTGCATGAAGTAAACTGCCTTTAAAACTGTTACAATTCCACAGCAGCTGAGCATTTATCAATGACAGTTGCTTGTTTATATCTGCACTGTCCTCTGAGTTCAATCATTTATGAGAGCTGTGTTTTGTTTCACAGTTTTTGAAAGCTGAAGAGTGACATGTTATCAAGTAACTGGTGAACCATGATGACAAACTGTTATGTACTTGCAGAATTTTTCCTGCCTAGCATACTTTGTTTAAAAGACGTTGTCATATCTACTAGAGAATACCACAGTAAGCCCTCTATGGTATGGCTTGCTTCTTTTGACATCCCTAAGTTGAAAACTAAAACACATAAATGATTTTATTTTATTTAAAATGTATTTGTCTTAGTTGTAGAGAGGTATACCGTTACTCATTATTTAATATATAACCTCACATGCATAATACACACACATACACACATATTCTCACACGCACACACACACACACACACACACACACACACACACACACACACACACACACACACACACGCACGCACACACACACACACACACACCATACTTAAAAATATTAAAATAACTGATTCTAATAAACACTGAGTTTTCTAATCTTAAGACTGAAATGACTTATCAAAACTGCTATTTAATTTGACTTTTTTGAGTAGCGAGTTACTTAGCTAGGACTCATCTCTATAACCCATTTATGTCATTGCAAGAGCAATGTTTTTAACATGTATTTAAGTATAATTAGATTATTCTAGAATATCAGCTTCCTAAAATATTCCTGTTTGTGTATTTAATTTGAGAAGAAATGTAACTCTCTGCCCAACTTGTTCCTGACTTTTATAAATGACCCAAATATTTTTCACATAATTTCTATTGTCCACAGCTACTTGATATGTTGCAGTGAAAAGGTTGCTGAGCTGAAAATGCCAGGGCAGTGCTTCAGAAAACCATTAATTCATTAAATGTTCATATCTTCAGGAAGGCTTCATATATACACAAATATGCAGAAACACTCACTCACTCACTCACTCACTCACTCACTCACTCACTCACTCACTCACTCACTCACTCACTCACTCAGCCCACTGTTTGCATTGTTAAATTTTCAAACAGGCAAATTGTATTTAAGAGCAGACCTGATGCATATGCTCAAACAAGGCCATTCAGAGTTTATTTAATTTTAGTCAATATCTTGAGAAAAGTGCTAAGCAGATATCACAAAACACCATATGTTGCATCTGAAAAGTTGCAGACATATTTTTAAACAACTGGGTTCAGAAGCATTCACACTAGATGAAATATAAAATTACACAATTTCTAAGATATTTTTTTTAATATCTTGTTATATTGGAGGAACAATACACAATAATATCTTGCAAACAGAGGTTGCAAATATTTTAAAAATTCAGCCTGACAAATATTAAATGATGAAAGTTATTTTGCCAAACTCACTCTGAATGAATAATTAAATATGCAAAGTATTTAGTCTGCAGTGTTCACTGGTATACTGTGCATATGAAGTTTATATTAGATGTGTCTACCTTCCCTCTGAGAGCAAAGAAACTGCTTCAAGTGTAAAACTGGGCATTAGTCCATCCATGACTCAGGGTCTGGGTGTCATTTCCACAGTGACAATCATCTCGAGCCAGGGTTTACACTACCGGGTGGCTAGCCCTGCCACAGTAGTTCATTTGTACCACTCATCTGTGCACTTACTCTCACCTACAGCCAATTTAGAGTGTCCAATCCACCCACTGCATGTCTTTGGAATGTGGGAGGAAACCCATATGACTTCAGGAAGGACATGTAGACTCTGGACAAAAGGTACCCCAGCCAAGAATTGAATCAGAGAACTTCTTGCAGTGAGGCAACAACACTAACCACTGCACCACTGCAGCCACCCTCCAAAACTGGGCATTAATATCCTCTTTTAAAGATATATCTTAAAAAAAATACTAACTGCATTTGCCATTGTTTGTCTTACTAACTGACAATACATGTTCACAAATACTGTACTTTAATGTCCTGGTAGTTTTACCTGCATTTATCTTCTCAAAGAGACAATGAGTGGCATAAACCAAAGTATTAGTGGTGTGCTTTACAGATCCCTTTGTTATGCATGTTTTGTTTATGAGAACAAATATGTTTTGTAATAGAAAATAGACTTACTAAGACTTATCAACAGCCACACTGAAAGCAGTCTCTACTCTGTGATCTCCCAGTGTTCTGGTCACTGTTTTATATATATATATATATATATATACATACACACACACACACACACACACTATATAAAGCAATGACTTACTGGTGACCCATATGGGAAACAATGACCAGAGAAGCTCCTTCCAATGGGGCATGAAGAGCGATAGATGATGGGATGTATTATGCATGCCTCAGAGGTAGGAAAGACACTGATCTTTAGTAGTATCTGCCTTCACCAAGTATGATGCCGAGATGCTAAGATAAGATGGCAGCTGGCTACATAGTTTGTATAATTCTAATGGGGTCCAGCCTGTGTCTCTCGGCAGTGAGATGGAAGAGAAGACTTCCTGTTTTGATAGGGATCACTTGAACTTCTCATACCAGGGCTTCTGTATACCAGCTAATATATTTTCTGTCGACATACTAGATTTCTGATTCAGACCCCCCGCCCTTGTGGACATTCCTACATATTAGTCTGAAACTAAAACCCGGACAACATCATAATGGTACTCTGAATTGTAGCAGTCCAAATGGAAAGATGCTAGAAATTGAGGCCTTCCTCTCAACTCTAACACATTCATATTTATGCTGTTACTGAGACACAATTTCAGTGCAAAGACAGCACTCCCTCTCTACCAGGATTTAGTGCCTGTTATGCACTTTGACCCTTGAATAACTGTGGGGAAGTATCTGTATTTGTTATAAACACCATTAGCCCACATGGTGTTATCCTTAACATGGAACTCCTGGAGATCCAAATCATCCTTAACAAATCCAACTGTTACTACATTGTTAGCTACAAATCCTCATCAATATCCCTCAGAAATCATGGAAATTACCTAAGCACCACTGAGGCATTTAATATTAAGCCAATACCTTCTTGCTAGGTGACTTGAATTATACAAGCATATTCTACCATACTTACACTTCTAAAATAGCTGTACTCAGTGTTTCAGAGACTTTGGTAATACCAATGTACAAGAACAAATTGTAAAATTACACAATAAAGGCTGTAACATCCTTGGCCTGCCTGTGCCCTACCCTGCATCTCCTTATCCTGATTGACTCTAACCACAATCTGGTCATTTTCTCTATCAGATCTAGTTGCACTACCTCAGCTGCAGAAAATACCATATTTAGGGACGTTTCCAGGGCAAAACAACTTCAGCTTACAGAAGACATATGTAAAATTCTCAAGAATCCCTTGCAAATAGAAATGAGAGCTATCATGTTCACCTCCAACATTTACCAGCATCTAAATAGATGAATGAAAAAGGCAGTAACCATCCACTCCAAATATAATGGTAAATTTGTGAATAAGCCTCTTTGGTGGAAATCCTGTATATAATTGTGTAAGAAAAACAAGAAAATAATGAACAATTGAAAAAAAATCCAATCTCCCTAACGCAAGACCACACTGAAACATGGCAGCAAGGAACCTAAGAGCACTATTAGAAAATGTAAAACAGAATGTCAATTAAAAGTTGCCACAGACACCAAAGAAAACTAGAAATATTTCTTCAGCTATGTCAGAAAATTAAAGAATAAAGTCCAATAATGCACTGAGCTCATCCATGGTAATATAACACACTCTGATCCCAAGGATATGGCCAGTGTATTACAATACAAATTTAGTACTAGTCTACTCCACCTACCCACATTGTTGTTCCCACTATCACTGAAAATGTAGTTCTCCCTGAAATCACCTTAGAACAAGTAGGATAATCCTGTTAAAGGCTAAAATTAACATTTCTATGAGCCAGACAATATACCTG
Organism: Protopterus annectens; assembly: GCF_019279795.1. NCBI lineage: Eukaryota > Metazoa > Chordata > Ceratodontiformes > Protopteridae > Protopterus > Protopterus annectens. The sequence goes on along the minus strand of NC_056728.1, from coordinate 335,643,424 downwards.
TTTGCATCCTCATTATTGCCAAGTATGCACTATCATAGCTTCTATTTAAACTGTTCAGACTCAGCCTATCTACAGGAATTATGCCTGATGCCTGGATAACAGCCATTGTGACTCTCTTACACAAGGATGGCACCTTTACAAACCCAGGTTATTATAGGCACTTCAGCCTCACCAGTCTTATGTGCAAAGCCATGGAACATACCATAGCAAAATTAATTTATGCATATGTACTTACACTTAACTGAACTAGACATCACTCAGTTTGCTTTGGTGAGGTCCTGCCTCATGAACCTAACAAACTTCTTTGGAAAGGATGGGGGGGGGGGGGGAGAAGAGTGGTCACTCTGTGCACACTACTCAGCTTGACCTGGACAAGGCTTTTGATACTATTTCCCATGCAAGGATTATTAAAGAATTAGACCAACTTAATGTAAACCATTATATTATTCTCTGAATTTCACATTAGATATCTGTCAGATCCTAAGTTATAAAAGTTGAGGGGACATTCTCTAAATGTAAAATAGTAAAAAAATGAGGTGCCATAGGGATCCAGGCTAGGCACTATAAAGTTTGGAATTTACTTTGCAGACATTTAGAGTTAATATCCTAGAAGTGTAGATGATCAAGTTTGCTGGTGACTGTAAGCTGGGTACTCTTATCTGGTCACATAGTGGTACAAAACAGCTCCAGAAAGGGTTAGAATATGCACATATTTGGTCTATCAAAAATGGTCAGAAGTTAAATACAAAAAGTCCAGCATAGCTGAGTTCTGCAAAAAAGCTGCTCCCACTTCATATGTTATAATGGTACTCCTCTTCAGACAGAGCTGTTCATAGGAAGCCTGGGTACTTATGTAGACAACTTTCTCCCTCATTTGATCATCATTTTCCACCTTAGTCAGGCAATCCATCTATCTGGTCCAGTTAATTACCAAAGGAATATCTTCAAGAGCAAAATAAATCACCATAAACCTGCATTCTTGCCTTATCAGACTCTATATTGAATATAATGCCTGCTTAGGTATGTACAAATAAAAATATAATGCACAACCAGTAAGGCCCTAAAGATTTCTAACCAAGAAAATTAAATGCCTGCTTAGGTATGTACAAATAAAAACATAATGCACAACCAGTAAGGCCCTAAAGATTTCTAACCAAGAAAATTAAAGGTCTTAAATTGTTCAACTATCCTGAAAGATTAGCATAATTTTCCTTAAATTCTGTTGTTATGGCTTCTCTATGCTGAACTATGTCTACCTTTTCTAACCATGACAGGCCTGTGCTATTTGACTTCTTATTGTTTCACAAAATCAGTGCCCTTACAAACACCTCACTAGAGTCTTAAATCTGCACCAGAACAAATCTTGGAGGGATAGATTCCTAGCACAGCATATTGCTTGCCTATGGAATAAGTTACCACTACAGGATAAACACAGTACTACTTTGGCTACCTTTAAGGCTAGTTTTTATGACTGAATTGGTTGATGCATCAAGGCTTATCATGTAAGGCAGTACTTTATTTTGGAGGTAAACAGTATTACATACTTGACAAGGGTGGCAACAAATTTGACATTTCTGTACTTAAAGGTGTACATGTCTAGGCATCTTATGGTCTCTGTGACCACTTGTCAAGTGTTATTCATATGATCCTGCATATCTATATCTATGTCTATCTGTCTATCTATCTATCTATCTGTCTATCTATCTGTATATGGTTACATTTGAGTTGGAGGAAACTCATGTGTGCAACACTAGTATGGCGGTGTTGCTACTGAATGATTTAGAATTTGCCCAAACACTGGTATGAGTAAATTCTTTTTTGTTGACAAATGTAAGTGTTTGGGCAGGGAGTTTATGTGTGACTGTGTATGTTTTAGTGTTAAGGTAAGGGTTAGAAAACGGGATATGTTTATTGGGTGTATATATGTGAGTGTTTTAGGGTTAGGGTGAGGGTTGAGTAAGAAGTAGATTTTGTGTGTGTGTGTGTGTGTGTGTGTGTGTGTGTGTGTGTGTGTGTGTGTGTGTGTGTGTGTGTGTGTGTGCGCGTGCATTGTGAGTGTGTTGTTTTATTAGAAGGGCTTTTTTAAGGTAAGCTGCATGTTCGGGGCAGGGTTAAGGTTAGAGTTAACATGATTTACTAAGGTAGCACAGGGGGCAAAGCCTAAACCTGCTCCTGCCCAAACCCTAACATGCAGCTTACTTTAAAAAAAGCCCTTCTCATAACACTATCACCATTCAGTGTTATAAGTAGTGCATTGGTTAAAGAAATGTATTTCCTTGTTTGATGTAGTATGTCCCTATATATATATATATATATATATATATATATATATATATATATATATATATATATATATATATATCTTTATTTATGTATATATGGGTGGATTGGTAGATGGACCTTTTCCTCCACAGCCCAGGTAAAGAATATAATATTTTGTCTAATATATAATTGAAGAAAAATAGATACACAATTGATAAGACCTTGCACAATACATAATTATAACAAAACAAATAAGCATTGATAACATTCCTACATGAATATTTATAAATGCAGAAATATATACAAAACTTTGGTAAAAACATTAGGCAAATATATAATTATCATATACAGGCATCATATTAGTATAAAGGTGGTCATTTACACAAGTATATGCAGACAAGTTATCAAATGCTTGACAAGAATGGCTAGAACTTTTGCATTTATTTTCTTAAATTTACATGGCTAGTCATCTTATGGTCTCAGTGACCTACAGTCTGGTATAAGTCCTATGCTTTAAATGTCATAAATTTTGAAATGCTGTCATCAGAAAAGACGTCAGTCGATATAGTGCAGTTTGTTTGATCTGTCTTATCATTATACTTGCTTCTTTATCACTCACTGATTTGTAAATAATTTGCAAGTCTAGATCATAAGCTTTTTTTGACATCCATCCTCTGGGCCAGTAATCAAGGAACCTCGATCCTTACCACTGACATCAGTGAGGAATGTTCACTTGGAACAAAAACTGATACACACTGAATATCCAGATGCAGCTATTTGCACCAAGCACACAATTTCCCTTAAGAGCACACAGGGAACACACTTCTCTCATAGGACTGGGTTTAGTTCTCTCTCTCTCTCTCTCTCTCCAGCCCCCAGCAAGACTTTCTACTGACAAAGCTGTAGAGTTAAGTCCTCAGCCAAGTATTCTAGGGCAAGTCCTCCACCATCCTCTCTGTGAAACCAGTGTTCTGTGTCCCTGCTCCAAGCAGCTGACACACACACTCTTTGAGATTTCATTTTCACACACACACTTTGAGATTTCATTTTCACACACACACACACACACACACACACACACACACACACACACACACACACACACACACACACACACACATCTGGGAAAGGCTGGCAGAAGTTTACCAGCTATGCTCCCTCTGCCCAGACTATAAGATAGATACTGCCACCAGAACACTCCAAAGCCAGCTACTCTAAGGCTGTTACCAGGGTGCCCAATTATACTAAGTGAAAGTAATACTAATACAAATGGTAGTGCTTGACTAATGCAACAAGTCTTTCAGAAGTGGCCACCATGTCACCAAATAAATATAAGTAATCTCAAAGGTTAAAATGCTGTCTAATGGACCAGTGACAATGAAATGTTTAAATATATTTAATAACAAAATAATAAAAGAGCATGAAAATACTAAATATATATTTACAATAAATACCAGAGTTTCAGTCACAGGAAATTTTAAAAATAACACAGATGGAAAGATTCACACAGATACAGAAAAACAAAACTTAACTAATCTCACTGTATTTTCCTGACTGATCTAAAGAATTACTGTCCCCTAGTTTACTTACTAGAGCAAGGCAAGATGAAGGGGATGAGTGGTCTTTCTCTGTCAAGTTTCACAAACAGACTGCTCTGAGACTTCTGCGTCATCTAGTATTAAAACATAATTTCAGTGCTGGATTACAGAATGACATCACATACATATGGTTAACTGATAGGGTCTATATTATATCATCAAATGCTTAAAAAGGTGAATGATGAATAATCGACCCCATGTAAGTGAAAGCTTACGATCTCGAAAGCTCAGAACAGTGATTTTTTTTTCCAAGGGAAAAAAAATCACTCTTCCTAAAGGAAAAAAAAAAAATGAAAGAATACATAAAGTGGGGGCTTTGTCCCCCACACCCCTGATGTGGGGGTCTGTGCCTCCCACACCCCTTATTTAAATATACCAACTCCGAGATCACACTACAGTGCCAAAAATGGCAAAGTAATGGAAGTGGCCAAGGAATTCTTTCCCTGGGAAAGAATTTGCTTAAAAGCAGCTTCGCTATTTTGCCTTTTCGTTGTTTTAAGTTCAACCAAGATGCATTCGATAGAATGCATCTTCGGTTATCTAATAGAAACCCAACTGTTATACAGTTCCCATACTACTCCCTTTACTAGAAACTGAACCAGAATCTAGCACATATGTGTCAATGCGCACACACACACACACACACACACACACACACACACACACACACACACACACACACACACACACACACACCTTTGCTAGGATGTATTACAACATCTGGAAGCTATAAAACCATTTCAAAAACATCCACCATTACAGGGTAGCAAATAGATCACCCATAAGTTCAATACAGTAGGACTCCTAGTCATGATTTTCACAGACATTTTGTCTCTGGCTGCAATCAGAACTCTAAGATACAGTCTCTATGGCCAGGTAATTTAATTTCATAATATTTTTCAAAGTTAGCTAAACTGAGATTATCCTCTTCTCTTCCAGTATCCTCTGGTACAATATATTCATTTCAACAGTTACAATACAGTGTGTCATGCAGATATATTTCTTTTATGTCTAGCAGGGCCCACTTTTGATAATTTTTTAACACAAGCAGCTTTACAAATACATTTTCAACACAAGCATCTGTACAAATCAGTTTTATACACAAATAACATCAATTTTTATTTATTTTATTTTATATTTGTTTACCGGGAAAGTCCAACTGGGTGGTCATGCATTTTCAGTGGAGGCCCAGGGAGAAAAGCTCCACATACAGAGAAATATGAACAATGTGCTTAGACATTATATGTTATGCTTACACTTTTGGTATAGATTGCTATTATATAGAGCCAATTTACAGGAGAAGGTTATACAAAAGTCATATATTAAGAAACCATTAATTCTTTACAAAATTTCAGCTAGCTATGCTGGCATATGTTACACATCCACTGGCCTACTTCTCCTGGCATATCTGGCAATACCTAATACCATCACACTTTTCAACAGAATAATGTGCTTATAGCTGTTAGCCTATATTTGAGTCTATACTAGATCTCCGAAACCTTCATTCATTGACAGCTTATTCATCGACCCCCTACCCATCTGTATTAACTTCAGCAAACATCAACATTTTTTACATGGTAAGAAACCAATTGGCCAACACCACAAATTTGCCCTTTACCCTATCATAGTGCAATCTCGGACTTGGTATAAATAGTTGGATGTGGGGATGCAGCCCCCCCCCACACTGGGGGGTGTGGGTTCAAAGCCCCATCTTGGGTGCATTTGATTTAGTGCGATATGTGTTTGTGGGGTAGTGGCTAACTGATTACCCTGTAAAAAATTACGATGTTCGCTGAAGTTAGTTTCGATGGATAGTAGTCTATGAATAAGCCATCGATGAAAGAAGATTTTGACAATCTAATATAGACCCTATATTTTAGATGGCTGTTTTATGTTTCCTTGCTTTGTTTTCCTTGAGGACTGTCAGTTTAGTTGCTTGTATTAGTCTGACCATGAGCTTTGCGTAACTCTGTGTAGTAAGATAGAGACTCTAAAGTCAGTGGTAGCAAATAAAGAACTATCCATGTTACATAAGTCAAAACAAAAGAAACAAACTGCAGAACTTTTTCACATAGTGACCACTTAAAGGGGACTAATAAGGAAAAGGAAATTACTCTTTACTGCTGAACTAGAGGGAGGGACTCATGTCCACTCTCTACAAGCAGAGCTATAAAAAGAAACATTTTTATCTCCTCCCTCTCTCCACCTGCACATGACCTGAAATGCCAGTTTTGTAGGATGGGAAGAAGATCTCTTTGGGACTTTAAGGCATGTTTGGGAATTTCATAGCTGAACAAGACTTATTTGACATGATGACTTTATGTGATATTGCAGACTCAGCTTAAATTCTCATGATGAATGCTTTAGCCATAAAAGCAGTTAGTTAGGCTCTACATCTGTAACACTCATGACTCTGTCTGTAACTACCCATGTCCATGAGTCCATATTTGACTATACCTTTAATAAACCTTCTACTTGATTTTGAACTTTGGCTTGCTACACGTTTATACCTGCCTGCTTGCTGCATTTCCTTTCCATCAGACTAGTTGAAATGTCTGGTTCAGTATATCATCTCCTATGAATTTCAAGGGTAATCTGCAAGTTAAAGAATTGCTTGTCAGTATTCATTGTAAGACTGACATGAGTATATGATGTAGATCTCCAGCATGTAGAACAGGGCTATACTTCAAAAGAGGACATTTCTGATTATGTGGATATTTATTCAGCATGTTATTTAGGAATGCATATACATTTTATTTCTGCCAGTCTAATTAAATACAGCCCTGTGCTTACATTGGGATTTATTGAGTTGATCGTTATTAACCTAGCCACTGCAAAACTCTCTATTTGCTCTCACTTTCAGTGAGGGTTTACAGATTTATACCATGGATTAATATGCAGTTACCCATCCAATCATGCATGGTTGATTTGAAGAGGGTGAGAGTACTGCTTTGTTTAATGAAAAGGGGGAGAGTGTTCCAGAGTACAGGAATTTTCTGAATAAAATACCTCTTATGCCAGTAGGTTGGATATATGTTACAGTAAAGGTTTAGATATTTAGTACACGTTTTCATGGTCATGCATTTTTATATTAATATGAAGAAGGTCTAGACAAGGCCCTGAAGTCCAACACAGTTTGTATGAGGCAGGGTAGAGGGAGAGAAAACAATGAGACATTCTGTTTATGTAATGGAACTTGGGCCCTTGACTTTTTTTTGTGAGGAAGCATTGTGGTATATCATGTTGATGCATATGTCTGGAGGTATACAAGCCAAAGGTGTATCACACTAAATTATGGGCCAGACTTGAAAGGAGAAATGAAGTATGATGAGATCCTTTGATCTGCTGGAAATATCCTTAGTAATCTGTTGGGCCAAATAGAAGGATTGCCTACAACTGTGGCCATATAGTGGTCAAAGGACAACTAACTGTCAACAAATGCACCCAGAACTCTGACAACTGTTTCTTTTTTGGAGGGAGGGGGTTCTATTTATGTGGTAAGAGCAAGTGTGTTTCTCTTTGCCGAAGGGTACACTCCTACATTTTTGCCATACTACACTTTTGGCACACAGCCTGAGACCATGGTTATGGCACAATTTGTAGTGAATGTGAGACCTTCTTAAAGAATCTGACATTCCTCATGTGAATTTATGAAATGGACAATTTTACCATCATTAATAAACTTAGGTAAATGCTTGCATGTCAGAAAAGTAAATACAGGAGAGGTCCTACTATGAAGCCCTGGGGGATAGCACTTGTAATAGGTTATTTGGGGGAGAATGTACATGCAGTTTTGTTTTGTTGAGTTCTAGCCATGATCCAGTGTGTTGTCCATCTGATTACATAGTTTATATTTAGATTAATAAGTTTATCTGTGATGCTTGATGGTAAAAAAAAAAAAGAAATACCATGCTGGTTCTGTAGCAGAAAACACAAAGGCACTGGAACACAGACATGAATATAGTAGCTTTTATTGGACTAAGATAGCAATTATTCAAGCCTTTGGGCTAACAGAAGCACCTCATGCAGAGTTATGAGCCTTACTGATGAAGGGTTTCTGCTAGAATGAAAGCTTGAGTAATTGCAAAATCTATGTTGGTAAATAAAAATTATTACAATGCATTTATATTCTAATACTGTATTTCTCCATAAATAAGACATATCCAGGCCTAGCATGGTTTTCCAGGGTGGTCATGATATAAACCCTACCCTGAAAATAAGCCCCAGTTAAGATCATCAATAACACACGGACGTGTTGAATTATAAAATAATAATATTATTGACACCTGTTGACTGAGGTTATCGTAATCTGCTCGTCATTTTTGCACCATTCAGACACCTAACTTCTCTTTGCAGAAAGTCATAAGATTCTTTCCACGGGAGTCCTCCATGATTCTTACTGTAACCCTAATCCTCACTCACACTTGACGGTTAAGATCTTTGGCCCATAAACACTGGCAAGTGTACATTGATTGGTCAAAGTACAGACAATGCATATAAAAAGTGCGCACTTGATAACGAACGGGTGTGATTGTGTCTTCTTAACCATCATCATTTTGTGTTGCCACTCCTGTCTCATAAGTCTTCAGTTACCCCCCCCCAGACAAGATGAGTGCAAAAAGAAAGAGCTATTCCATCAAGTACAAGAAAGGAATCATGGAGGACTCCCATGGAAAGTATCTGATGGCTTTCTGCAAAGAGAAGAAGTTGGATCTCCGAATGGTCCGAAAATGGCGAGCAGTGTACGATCACCTTAAGACAACAGGCCGATGAGGGAAATGCTAAGAATTCCAAGTCTGGATCAGGTCGGCAACCATTATTTCCTAAGCTGGAAGACATCATTTGTGAATGGATTGCTAACAGGAGAGCAAAGGCTTTGGTTGTGCACAAGGTTGATATTCAAGCATTTGCCCTTGCAATGGCACCATAGTTAGAAATATCCCCAGAAGAATTCAAAGCATCACAACATTGGCTGGATGGCTTCCTTCAGCAATATGAACTCTCTTTAAGAAGATCAAAAACACTGTTCAAGCTGGAAGATACTGAAGTTATTAAACGTGCACTTTCATTCAAGTCCTTTGTTGATGGCATCGACTTTTCTAAATACCAACTCTCCAACATGATTGCTATGGATGAAACTGCAGTGTTTATGGGCCAAGGATCTCAAACAACAATTGATCAGAGGGGTGCCTCATCAATCCACATTCCCTCCACTGGCTATGAAAGTGAACGTGTTATCTGTATTTTAGCAATTCATCTAAATGGAAAGAAAACCACACCTGTAATCATTAGTAAGGGCAAGAAAGATAAGACTGAACGTGTTTCAGGCATTTACATTCTTGAAACCAAAAAAGCTTGGTACACACAAGCAGTTATAAGGAAGTGGGTCGATATAATGCTGCCACTTGTTTTGCGAGGTGGTGAAAGAGGTCTGCTAGTCTGGGATTCAGCCAGCACTCACCGTGATAAAGACATGAAGAACTTCCTTGCACAGAAAAGAACAAATCAAATAATGATTTCTGCAGGAATGACTGCCTACCACCAGACTCTTGATATTTTTATTTATTTATTTTTATTTTATTTAACATTTGTTGACCGGGAATGTCCGACTAGGTTCCACAGAGCCTGTTTTCAGCGGAGGCCCGGGGAGAAATACTCCAGATGCATGTCTTTGGAATGTGGGAGGAAACCGGAGTACCCGGTGGAAACCCACGCGAACACAGGGAGAACATGCAAACTCCACACAGAAGGCACCCCAGCCAAGAATCGAACCGGAGAACCTCTTGCTGTGCGGCGACAACGTTAACCGCTGCACCACTGTGCCGCCCATTATTGCAATAAGCAAGCCATTCAAGGACCATTTGCACATGGAACTCAATGACTACACTGAAAACAGAATGGAGCAAAATCAGCATGGAAACTTTGCAAAGCCTAGCCTGCAAGAGGTCGTGACTTGGGTGAAGAACTCATGGGATAAAGTCACTGACAGCTGTGTTGCCAATGCACTATGAGCAGGCTACATGGACAAGCAGTGTTCATTTAAGGAGAGCTCTGTTGCTAGGCATGACAGATTGTGGCCAATGGTCCTACAGGAAATGGAGTCTCAAGAAATTCAGGCCAGAATTCGAGGGTTGGAGAATTATGACAATGTTCCACAAGAAGATGACATGACTGTATTTGAATAACTTTTCTGTTATTGGGGCAACAGAATGGATTGCTTCTGCTTTCTGCTGCCAGCAAGCTCTTGTCAGTTTTTTGACTTTATTGTATTAAGGTAACATTTCATTATCAAGGGGTAATTACAAAGTAAGGCCACTAGTTCCCAGACTTCATTTTTATGACTTTCCATCATTCTTCTCTTACGGTTTGGATAAGGAATAAAGAAAGTATCACCACTCAAAAAGTGGCAGTTATTCACCTATTTTATTCCCCTCCTCCAATACACATGGATTGAGATTTTTCTGCACTTTCTGTTAAGCATGAAATATTGCACTGTGAAAGCCAAGGTGTAGATATTCTGAAGTTGAAATGTCTGTTGCACTGTTTATGTAGAATTCTCACACAACTGTTAATGCGTTACCTAGAACTGTTGCCCATTAATGGAAAAGTACCAAATAAATGTCAATTTGTGTACATGAATAAATGCTGATTTGTGTATATGAATAAATGTTGATTTTTGTACATGAATAAATGAATAAATGTAGATTGTTGTACGGGGGGAGTAAATAAGGCATCCCTTGATAATAAGGCTTAATGCTTATTTCAGCGGGGGAAAAGTACAAGACCCGGTCTTATTTTCAGGGAAATACGGTACTGACCTGCCCCATTCAGGGCCTCACTGACTTTCTCAAAGACATTGAATTGATTAAGATGACAAGACTTAAACTTAACAATCTAAAAAAAATGGTTTCAGTCAGGGGAACTTTATGCTGAACTATTATTTTTCACTTCAGAAAGATCCTTTAGGCCTTGTGCATAGTAACATGAAGCCTCTGATGGCATAACTCATCAACACACTGATAGTAACAGAAGCATTAGTGCCCTGAACATGCAGAGTTGAATGACTCTTTGAGTTTTGAAGTCTATTTTATTTTTAATGGTATTATGTAGATGTATGAGTAAATATTTCACTGCCAATAGAGTACCCACAGACTGTGCATTTATGCATTTGTGTGATTCTAATACTGTGAGATGTGAAAGTGATAGCATAATTCAGAAGTAAAGGTACATAATTCAGGATGTTGGGAAAAAGTACAGTTCACGACCTGAGTGTCTACCATGTTTCCACTGAATGACTGACAGGCTATTAAAGGGTAGAGTGGTGAGTTCAACACATTAATGTTTTCTCATGAATGGGGCATCATGTGTGGCTATGTTTCAGTAGTTGTATGACCCATCTGGGAAAAGTGGGCAGCTGATACTGGCCTGATGGATAAAGGATACATCATCTGATAAGTATAGAAGCCATAAAGCCTAAACAATGTTAGCAATTAATAAAGTTTACCTTATATTGGTCTCTTGTGTTATGGTGTGTAAGGTGGTGTCACTGGAGCAGTCTGCTAATGGTGTCCTGCTTTTTACTCCCACCACAGGTAAGCAGGATGGTAGTGGATTGCTTTTCATTCACTCCATATGCTGATGCACAGCTTTAGCAAGTCATTAGTGCCGTGCTCCTCAGACATTTGCCTGTTCAATGAAAAGTTAAGAACTAAAAAAAAAAGGTAAAAAAAGGTCTTCCAACAAAACTATAACTGTTATAGTGTAGTAAGCTCCATGCTACAACTACTGCACTTACTAACCCATTATCCAAATAAATGTGCTAAATACTGGTCTGATTTTTACCCATAGTCTCTTAAATGAATACTGATATTATCCTCACAGCACATCAGCAGGTTAATTTATGCCCCTTCATCCTGCTCTAGATATGAATTTGAGCTGGAGTAATGTGATAGATATGCCAGTGTCTTCCAGCTATCCACCTAACATACCCAGCCCACTCTCCCCAGGTGCCACCATATCTCCATAACTCTACAATTCCAGATGCACTCCTTCACCAAGACAGACCCCCTAATACCTCAGGATTTTGGCATTGTAGAAGAAATAATAAAGCCACAGAATAATGACTTTGCAGTAATCCATGAACTAGTTATCAGGTAGTATTAGTCTGTTAGAAAGGCTGGTTATGAGCCATGCCAGGAAAACAAAAATGTTTGTTGGGCTGACCAGCAAGGCTCCTGACCTCCAACATAGATTAAGCAGCAGAGGGTCTGGACTTGTCTTTCTGAAGTGCATGAAACTGTCATGTCATAACCCCATGATCAAGCTGCTTCATCTTAACTCCATGGCTAAACTTGCCTTTGGTCGTAATCTGTTTCTGACTCAAGTCACCAACAGTACAGACAACTCCTTGCATCTTATCACTGGGCAAGGTTATAACGTTCAGATATTGATGTTACACTAACTAAAGGTAGAAAACTCTCTATGCTGTTTTTCTGTTTCACAGTGATCCACTTTGTTTAATTTTGAAGAACTTAGTGTATTTTTGGAAGATTAAGGGTACCTTGTGTTCAAAGTAGGCCCTGTACAGAGTTAAAGGTTATGTCCCTCTCTCCAACAGTAAAATCGGTTAGTAACTTTTGGCTCTCATGGATACCTGATGACCACAGGTCTAGCCACACAAGAAGCATGGTATAATATGTGTGCCAATGAAACCCTTGCCTGGAATGTTTGAGATAGGAGTCCACTGTCAAGTGGGGGATATTTTTTGACAGGCTTACACAGGCCTGAGTACATTCTGCTGTCCCATAAGAAACATACTTAAAAGAGAGGAATGTGAAAATTCTGCAGTGTACTGAGTTTGTAGTTATCACCTTTAGTGGTATCATATATGGCAAGAGGAGGGGTGATTGTGGTAAAAAAACAAATGCCAAGCTGAACTCTGCTTGGCTCATAACAACAGGGAGGGAAGATGGGCTCTACCTCTTTGTGCTTCATCAAAGGGGGGAATTTTTATTGGTTCTTATTATGGTCAAAACACAAAGTATGTATCCTACCACAAGGTTTGTTCCCCAAAATGTGTGCTGTGCATAGGGGAGCTAGGTGCCTAATTTTAGGAATGGACTTCAGCACAACAACAGATGAAGCATTTCACAGGACACAAATGTCAGTGAACAGCTCGAGAAGTCTGAGTAAATTTGGAACAGAGGATTTGTTTGTCAGAGTTGGCAGATGTGTGGAAGTCTATCAACCAAAGATCCATGAATACACTTACTTTGCTCCCCAGGCCTGTATCATGAGCAGACTCAATAACATATTATCCCACGTGAATGTTTTCACATGTCTTTGAAGGTATTGCCCAGGAAAAGTGTCTCTCTGGTCATGCATGGATGATGTGGTGAGATTTGGGTACAAAAGTGCAGGAAGACAAACAGTATGATGCATGGACACACTGTTGGTTAACAAAATAGAAATGATAGGCAAATTCTTGGAGTGGAACAAGGAATTTTATCAACTCCACTCCAGGTAACAATGCTTATTTGTGCTGTGATAGGCAACATTTGATTGTTAACTTTGTGGGTAACAAGGTGAAAAGAGGAAAAGAAATCACAAATCATTAATGTAAAGAGAAAATTGAAAGATCTTCAGCATAGGATGCTGAGTCTGAATGGAATCTGTTTGACAGCCAGAGCAAAAAAAGAAATTGCAGATAAAAATGTCTAACTGTAGTTCTTTAAAAGTAGTATTAGCTACTGCTAGGCTGGAGTGTATTTTTAAGTGGATGCAGAGCTGGAAAGTTGTTTGCCTTAATGCTGAAGGTAATGCAGTTGTTGCCCTGGCTGTAGATGGGACTTGTTCAAGCAACACCCCTCTCATTTAGTTAAATGTTTTCTTTATAATTCTCTTGTGTGTACAAGTCTAAGTCAAATGTGTGCTCTAGTCAGGCCTTAAACTGTAGAGAAAGATTAACTGCATGGCCCCATTACTTAATGTAAAATAATTGATACCAGTTGTGATATTTCTGGGCAGTGATGAATTCCCATTTATTATGCATGGTATGATTTTATTTGATATTAGTAGGCCCCGGTGCATGACATACCAACACAAAAGAGTTGCCGTTTGCACAGAGGCATCAAAGTTGAAAATTAATTCAAACAAAACATTGGCTAAAGGCTGCTTGGTTACAGTTAGTGAGGCTGTTGTTATATTTCATCCCAAAATGGAGTTATCTAAAAATCAGCCTCAAAATGTTCACTCCATTTCTTTCTTGCACATAGATACATATTTTCTAGCCAAAATAATAACTGTCATATTTTACCTCCTCCTCACAAGTGGGTTTTATGAAAGGTAAACTCTGTACCAATTATTCATGATAGTATTAAGGGGTCTATGTCATAACATCGAATGGAACGAATGTCGAACGGTCACAATATCGAAAGTGTCATTCAAATGACTTGGTTTTGCGGGAACAACCCCCGCAAATTGTATATACCAACTCTGAGATCGCACTACAGTGAGGAAAGGGCACAATTCCCAATCTTCACTGCACCCCAACCCCACAAACCAGGACTTGATGTACGGCACTTTCGATATTGTGACCATTTGACATTCGTTCCGTTTGATGTTATAATATAGACCTGTATTAAGTTCCATGTTGTAGGAGGTCTTGGATTTCTATTTTTGGCTACAGTGTTCCTGCTGGATATCAGCAATTTTTTTTTAACACCCTGGAGTGGCATTTCTTCACTGCATTAGAATATATGTCTGGATTTGTTTTTGTGAGGTGTATGAAACTGGTATGCCATAACCCCATGATTAAGCTCAAACCTACCCTATTTTAACCCCTTCTTAACTAATCTGTACTGGCATCATAAAGGGACTTCCCTTCTATTGGCTCTCTTTGTGACTGACTGAATCCTTGCAGACATTTATTCTGTGACTCTCAGTGGTTCAGAAATAGTTCAAAGCCTTTCTCCACTATATGTTAAATTGTATTAAGATTATTGTACATTAGTAGTTAGGGATATGGCCAACTTTTGTCTTTTGCACAGAGGAATCAAAGTTGAAAATAAATTCAAACAAAGGTGTCCATGTCAAGCTTAACAAACACCAGTTCAGTAATGGATTTGAATTTAGAGAGATGCCGCTAAAAGTTATTAAATAGCTAAGCTTTTTCAGGATAACTGTGGTGCTTTTGACGTTCTTGTAAAGTTTATGTATTTTTTGAAATATGCTACTATGTCATATTGCCTATACTTTTGCAGTTGAAATGATTATCTGTGATGTAGTACATTAGTTGTATGTGTTTAAATCCCACTAATGAAAAAAGAAGAAAATCTGCATAATAACTTTGATGTGAATGGTAAAAACAATCGATAAACACTTTATTGCAGGAAAATAAAAAGAGTGAACACTTTTATCTGTATGTGACTTCCTCTGAATGTTGAAGAAACAATAGCTGGCAAACTGTTTAAATGCAAAAGGTATAGCAAATCCCAGAAATAATTGTCCTTGTTCCTTAACCTGTAACGTGCCTAAACTGATAATTCAATGCTATTGCGACACACTCTGCTGTTGTGACTTTCTTGTAAGCATTATTCTCACTATCATCATACTCATCACTGTCAGGTGGCTGGATAACTACACTGTCTGTCCAGAACATTACAAAGATAGCAGCACAATCGTCAATGGGAATCCTAAAATACAACCTCTACTTATCAGGACAAAAACAGAGTCTCTGATGTAATTAGTCTGGTGTTTGAGGAATTCCCACTTTTTTAGCAGTAATAAATCTCTGCTCAAAAACTTAAAACAGCATCAAAGGTATAATTCTGCTCATGTTGGTGCAAAACATTATGCTGAATTAAGCAATTAATTAAGCCAGAATATTTAACTTATTAAAAGCTTATCTTTATGACACTCTTCTTTGGCAACAATGTTATGTACAGCACTTGAAATACACTGACTTAATCACTTGTTTTTGAGTAAATCAGGCCAAGGAAAAGTACACTCTGGCATTTTGAAAACATGAGCACTTTCAGGAATGATCACTAATACATTTAATATGATAAGCCTTGAAATGTATTTTTTCTAACTGTAGTTATTTTAAATAGTTTGTCTTATTTACAAGATATAAAAGTAACTTGCAGTAAACAGTAAAATGTGTGAGACAGATATAGTTTGTATCACGCACCTAATTAACGGTATACAATGTAGCAAAAATGATTATGCTGCATTGTCAGAAGTTTGCAATCATGATTGTACCCTACAGACCCAGCATCTGAAGAGGGTGAAGATGGCAAATGCTCAGGGTTCCATTGCCTGAATTCCCTGATTGCCTCTAAACCTTGCATTTACATGCTTGTAGTTGCCAATTTGTTTCCACTAAGTGTAATGGAATCTGCATCATATTTGCCTCACACATATTTTCCCTTCATTTTTGACTGCTGTTGTGCTGGTTGGTATACTAAGGATAAACATATTCATGCTGACTTGCTTAGTCAGGGAGAGCTACATAGATTAATATATGCTATTTAACAAAGATATGATTAATCACTGCAAAAATGCATAAACAAATAGAAAATCATACTGCCATATAATGATACCCAAAGTATTTTACAACACTCCTTTTATATGTCAAGCCTGCCTGCACCCCCACAATGTGGTAAACAAGCCTTATCATCCACAATTTCTATGTATACTAAATCCAAGATGCACAGATTCAGATAAAAGGAAAAGAGCCATTACAAAACACTTAACAAACAAAAGTTAAAGCATGACATCTGCAACACAATCAGTTGTGAGGCACTATAATTCTGACATCAGGAAAATCAGTCTTTACCCTGTGACAATTTGTAACACAACAAAACCACTGTATGATTGTTACAGTGTCAGTGTTCTACTACTGAAAGAAAAAAGTGATCTTATTGCGAGTGTCACTGAAATGCAAATAAATGGAATTATCAGATTTAGAAAATGACCCACAGAAATGTGATAAGGGCAGCAACAAAATAATAGTCATAATAATAATAATAATAATAATAATAATAATAATTTAGAACTTACCCCATAACATGGAACACAAGGAAAAAGAACTCGCCTCTTTTCTCAGCATGTGAGATTACTTTTAAATAAGTGGTATGTTTATAATGCCTGAATTCACAAATATTACAGTTCTGCTGCTCAGCATTTCAATGACTAACCTTACTAACTGGAAAAAACTCTCTAAATAGTGATAGCCTGCAGACACACTTGTGGCATACTGCATCATTATGAGCAAGTGTGGCCAGGAGAAGGACATGCATACATGTACACTTTCTGGGAATACCTGTGGTACCTGCAGCATTTCTTATTGATAGGGGAAGACCCATGAGTGTACAACAGAGGAGCAACTACAGTCTATTAAAGAGTATCAATTAATCTGCAGCTCACTGTGAAGGAGTAACTGCTTTTTTTAATTGTTATCTCAGATCAGTTCTCTGTTAGCATGTTTTACAGTGCATCTTGTAAACTGGGACCAATTATACTTAATGACTGCTGACTGACATTCTGAAATGAATGCCTGATTTCCCTCTTTCTTTATCAAAAATATGGCTACGTCAGCTCCTGACCTGCTGTAGACCATGGAGTTAGCTGTATAATATGTCTGCTACTAGTAGTGAACAGAGTATAATAATATATCAACAAAACTGGTGAACAAATTAAGCAAATGGACAGCTTTTTAGGGGCCTAGCAGATATCTGGTAAGGAAGTTTAGCCCACCTCAGCTTTGACAGATAGATCTTTAACAAACAGCAAAAGAAGGCTGAGAACAGTTCCAAATCTACAATGGAAGTAAATTTTACAAGTTTCAAATGTCTGACATTTCCAGACACATTTTTGGAACTCCTGGGATGCCGGCAGAAATACTGAGGTAGGCTGTTTACTACAACAAACTGCTTCAGTTAAAGGGACCTAAGCCATGCAAGGGCAAGGAAGAAAGACCAAAATTTTAAAACTGGTATTGAAACAGATCGGGAGCTAGTGAAGTCTGCATACTAAGGCAGTGTATGTCAGCAGCAAGCAGTGACAGAATGTGGCAATACTGTGGTGTTCTACACAAATGGCAATCAATCAATCTCAATGTCAGGTATAATGCAGTAAAGGGCATTAGAGTGCGCAAGGTGATATGAGACCAAAGTGTGAGCTATTCCGAGAGATTAGCTTGAGAAATAAAGCAGGTCATATTGGAGATATTCAATATGGAAAAAAGATTATATTACTGCAGCTGACATCTGGTCTGTAAGTGATTATCTATCAGACATGCTGAACACAGCTGAGCTTCATTTTCCTCATTGGGTGATCCTGCATAGTGGAAACACAATGAAAAAGTTAAATGCATGTGACATATGAAAAATTCTTCTCAGCAGTCCCTGAGTTTGCAGAACAACCCTGATTTCTCATCATAATTGTGCCCTGTCTCTCATATAGGTTTGGATTGTCTGGTGAATCACTAAGGGTTACAGTCAGTCAGCAATGCCAGATAATACACTTTCATACTTCTAATTGTTCAAAAATGTATGTTGATACAAAACCTAATGTAGTGCATGGAGCTAGATGATTGCACTCTGATATCCACAAAAAGACAAATCAGTTAAGGTGTTCAGTAACATGAGATCATCTTAACAAATGTTAAGCAAACCTGCTTTACTTGTTAAGATATGGTATTACAGTAAGTCTTTAAATCCGCCAGTACTGACAAGCAAATCATAATGGCAGAATAAAAAACAAATGTGTTTCTGCCTGATTTCTGTGCTGGTAATGTGTCCATGACTTTGTGTAATATATATGACAGTGTGTCACTGCCTTTCTGATGGTACTCAGTGAGTGCTTTATGGATTTGAAATCTGGTAAAATACTTAGGGCTTTTTTCTGTAACCAGTAATACATAAAGCAGATAGAGCTCCATGCACTGCAAATAGTTATGATTGGATCTGTTATATCACTTTATTGTGTCTTTTTGACATAGCTGTCAAGATTCAATGTTTGAGCTTTGCTCTTGTGGTGCATTTCTTGGCATCCATGTCTCAAACATATGCATCCATGTCTCGAACATATGCACCCATGTCTCAAACATATGCATCCATGTCTCAAACATATGCATCCATGTCTCAAACATATGCATCCATGTCTCGAACATATGCACCCATGTCTCAAACATATGCATCCATGTCTCAAACATATGCATCCATGTCTCAAACATATGCATCCATGTCTCAAACATATGCATCCATGTCTCGAACATATGCACCCATGTCTCAAACATATGCATCCATGTCTCAAACATATGCATCCATGTCTCAAACATATGCATCCATGTCTCAAACATATGCACCCATGTCTCAAACATATGCACCCATGTCTCAAACATATGCACCCATGTCTCAAACATATGCATCCATGTCTCAAACATATGCATCCATGTCTCAAACATATGCATCCATGTCTCAAACATATATTATTCATGATTATGATCGCTGACCCACTCATAATCCTTTACATTCTACTCATATTTTAAATCAATTACAGTGATATTTAAAAGCTATCCCTGATTTTACCCTTCTCCCTATTTTTGGCTTTATGCAGAATTTTTGCGAAAAGAAGTTGAAAGGTGTACATGGAAATACAGTCATAAGTAATTTCTAGCAATACAGTCTGAGAGACCATTGAGAAGCCTAGCCCAATTTCCCAGCAGTGAAATTTTGGGTTAAGTTTCTTGCTTAAGGTTATACAGTAGACAAATGAAGGCTCAGGGAATCAAACCCCGGACTTCAGGTAACAGCTTATTAACACTCATAACCTTAATCCTTTTCTGTACTAATTGCCAGATTTGATATTTACCAGGCATGCACTCTAAAGGTCCACTAAAGAGCCTATCCCAGTTTCCCAATTACTCCAGAGCATTGTCTGGGAATATTAATAATTATTTATGTATTTATTTTTTTTATTTTACCTATTTATTGACCAGGTAAGCCTACTGGACAATTTGACACTTTTCAGGAGCACCCTGGGAGCACTATTTCACTTGCACAGAGTCAAACAGTAGGAAAATAAACGTGGAAGGAATCAAACTATGTACAATGGGCACAAGAAACAGTTTATTAATAATTCAGAATTTTGATCATCTGCACTGTCAGCTTAGAAGCAACTGGCAATCCAATGTGCACACAGTAAAACAATCTGACTGGCTGATATGTGGTTAGGAGGAAGAAATAAGTAAAAAATACATTATACATCTCACAGAACTGCCATTTCACCTCTGCTTGCCTCCCTCCAGCAACTCAGGCAAGCAGCAATTAAGGTTATTAACTGCATCTGCATTATTCTGCAGATGGTGGAATGTCTGCTGTTTTAGATGTCTTTTGTTCCAGGCCGAGCCAGGCATTCTTTGTCTTGAAAAGTCCACCATAATGGACCAATAGTTGCTGCTTGAAGTTCTTGTGAAGAAGGAGATGAAAATTCTTCATTTACTTCACAAACCATACAGGAGTGCTATGTCACAGTATTTTAAATGCCATCTCTGACCCTAAGGATAAAACAAAAAAAGTAAGCAAATGTTATAGCAAAATGGCAGACAATTATGTTTGTGCACTCATTCAAGAGTCATATTCCACTAAAGCATTCACTAGCTAGTGTCCACACCACTTCTGATTATGCCAGTGCCATTGCTACATGTGTCACAATCATCCCCACAAACAGAAATGAGGTATTCCTCATGGGTGTTACAAGGATAATTGTAAGAGGTCCCCCTCCAGTACTGTTACAGGCAATTGCATTCTGTCTTGCCTTTTCTCTGGCATGTCTTACCTTATTGCTGGCCCACTACTTGTAATGTGTTAATGAGTGGTTTCCCCCACCAACAGCATTTATATCCACAACCACTCAGTTCTAGGCCTTTGCCCTTGAAATTTGTTGAGTCCCCCTTTTCCAAAAAGGTATTTGCCATATGCCTAAAGGCAACCATGAGGATGGGGTCTCCTTGTGGCTAAAATGGTCCTTTCTTTGTCTGGATCCCTGCTGATGCATCATCCATTTACCTAAAACAGCATGATAAAGTCATGCAATTGTTACTCAAACAATGCAGTAGTGAAAGTATGCTATCAAAGCTCTGAACACAAAAATATGTATGGTGACAGAACACATTTTGTTCACATATATATATTCCAAGTCCTAATCAGACAAGGGAAGACTTGTATCCTTCCCCTAAAAGTTTTATGTATTCATAATGTCATTTTTCTTTCAAGACTGATACTCCGATATCTTTCAGTAAAGCATCATGTATGTTGCCACAACAAATCCATTCTTGAAAATACAACAAACTAGACTACAATCATTGCAAAGTATGTACTCCTATCCTGTGCAGCATGATGACTAAAAGTGCCACCAACATGAATTTCCAAAATATCTTTCACATTGTCATTATAATAATTTCCAGTTCTGTCATCATGTATGTCCATTCATAAATTACATTCATTTAATCACTAGTGACATGAACAATCCACATCTGAATGCCACATCAATAAAAACACATTTCTGCAATTGAAAACAGTTATATCAGTATGAACTGTTTGCTAATAATTTCTAACATTTTTACTATTTGTGATCATAAGTTAATGTGGTGGCCATGAACTTATTTGCTTAAATTCAGGGTCACTTATATGTGTGTAGGCAAACTAGGATTTTCGTATGCAAATATCTATATATTACATTAATACATGAGCCTGTAAGGCAACAGATCTACTTAATAAGGCCTCAGGTAGCTGTAAATGTACTTTGCCAAGCAGCAGAGTTTGCAACAGTCCACAGCTGTCCACATGAACACACAAACAACCATAATCATTTTCTAATGTCTCTGTGGTTAGAAAATAGAAATGGGGACAGAAACAGTTGTCTGCATACCCATGAAGCATAATCCATGCCCATCCTACATAGTCTAACACACCACATTGCCTCAAATTGCTAGATAGCTAACATAAGTTCATAATGACACACACACACCAGAAGACTTATTTAAACGTAAAAGAAAAACATAAAGAAATAAGAAAGGTATTTTCTACTGATGCAATACTGCAAAAGGAATGCTTAAAGAAATGATTAAGGCATGACATTCTGGTTTATAGTTCAAATAAAGATAAACAGTAAATCACAGAAGCAGAAACACTAAACATCTTTAAAAGTAATGACTAAATAGAAGGATTTTATTTACCGTTAAAATGAAATGAAATGAAATGCGAATATATTCCTTTACAAAAAAGTTTATGTGATAAAGCATTTTGGCAGAACCAAATTGGCTAATAATAGCATTGCCATGTTTAAAGCCTCTTCTTGTTCAGTGGGTTTGGTTAAGGTGATGTCACACCCAGGAGAGTGTGGTTCCAAACCTAGGAACCACAGCCTACATTTATATTCTTCATTCTGTTACTGGCTGTTTAAGATTTGCAGCACCTGTGAAAGCATGAGGTGAGCTCCAAGTTAGTCTAATGAAGAAACCAAAATTGTACTATACCTTCTTAGGGATACATACCTGGAGAAAACTGAGTCTTGTGTATGTGGTTCTGACTGGAAAAAATTGACTTCTGGCAGGAGATGGGTGATTCAGTGACTGTAGTCATCCACTCTGGCCCTTAGCACTGCCATGAGTACGATGACCTACAAAAACATAGGCTTCACCATCTGGCTGAGTGGGTACACCAGGTAACAACAAAAGGTCAGATTAGATTTAAAACAAATACAATAAATTCTCAGTTAACTGGAACTCAAGCGATCGGCACTCTCAAACAACCGGCAAAACAAATCGAAGATAGGAATAAATTACCTCCCTACCCAACCTGAGAACAAGTCAAACCAAACAGTATAGGGTACGGTATAAGTCAAGTCTATTTTTAATAATAACTCTCAAGCAACCAGAAACTACAGTTGTCCAGCATTTACCAATCCCCATTGGTGCCAGTTAATTGAGAATTTACTATTATAGAAACACTGCACAACTGTGGGTGAATGGAAGAAAATATCTATGCATAAGTGCAAATATGTATCTAAATGTAATCCAAAGGTATAAGTAAGCACAAACATAACTGTAAACAGAAATGCATCTGTATAAAAATATATTATATTTATATGCTGACATGCATTTCTGTATATATACAAATGTATATTTGTCAGAAAGGAAATGTACGCAAGTATACACACACACACACACACACACACACACACACACACACACACAAACACACACACACGCACACACACACACACACATAATCTGTAAAAGACAGATGTAAATCTGCATGAGCATACCTACGAATATTTTCATTTATATAACTATTTATCAGATAATTACAATAATATGTTTTAGATAGTTTCACTGAGCTTTGATATCTACTATTTTAACATTTCATAAGATTTATTTTTTATTGTACGTTATGCTAAATCTTGACAACCAGTTTGTGATGTCATCATATTTCTCCTATAAAATGCTGTTGTACTCTATTTTAAAGTTATATAGATAAAGTCCTTCATTTACTTTTATAGATGAAAGTGCTCAAAAAATACATGACTCTTGCGTTCCTGTGGTAGAAACTGAACCTGTGGAGTCCTGTGTTCTAGAGAAATGGATGAAAATATCCACTCTGTAGTGCATAAGTATCTCCTCTTCAATCAGGATACAGTACATCAGCACTGTCTGTATCATTCCCAAACTCTGTACTTGTTAGTGTGTGCACAGTTAAAGCAAATAAACCCTGCTGAGCCCAAAATGATGTAAACAATCATATACAGGCAAACATATGTGGTTTACCTTCATAATGTTGATCACATATAATCGACTGGCCACATTACCGAACCATTTATGTGAAACCAGAACCGCAAAATCTTTCAAATGTCGACATTTCCAACTGCACCACACCTCCACACCAATGCTAACATGGGTCAAAAAGGGGGCGAGATTTTGTCGTTCGGAAATTTGTTGTTTGACGTTTTGAAGAGTCGCAGTTCGGAATTTGCAGAAGCGGGGTCGACCATAACGTGATCGGCATTATGAATGTAAACCCTCATATGTGTATGTGTGTATGTGTGTATGTGTGTGTGTGTGTGTGTGTGTGTGTGTGTGTGTGTGTGTGTATACATATCCAGCAACAGAATGACTTCTATAAATGTCCTACTCAGAAATGTTATTTGCAAACAAGTAAATACATTTCTGTATTGCAGCAGCCATAATTATACTTTCCTGTACTCCCTTATGCAATCTCCAGAACAGGAATAAAGAATGTGAAAGGGGTATAAGTGGCCAACCAAAAGGAAATGCAGCATAGATGTTTGCTAAACTGAATGGCTGTTCAGTGAAGAAATAGATGTCTATGCCACTGCATTGGTAAGTGTTTTCTGTATGACTACATTAATGGCTGCATTTTTTTTTCTAGAGCATAGCTTGGAGGCATTGTGAAAAAAAATGCATTTTATGCCTACAATATTAGTTTTGAGGTATGGTAGTCCAGCCAAACATGAATAGAAGAATTGCTTCCCTTAATGTAGGTTCACTGACAGGACAGCACTTGGTAGTGGATGACATGATGGTACAGAGGAGGCTGGGCATTCTATGTAGCCAAGAGACAAGATGGAAGGGCAGTGAAGCAAAGCAACTTGGCTTGGGACTCAGATTCTACTTCTCAGGAGGAGAACAGGCTAGAAATGGTGTGGGAACGGTGGTGAGAGAGAGAGAGACTTCAAAAGATAGTGAGGGATGTCATCAGAATTGTGACGCCCCTGCCCTGGCCAGGTAATCAAGTAGCATCAGTCCTCACCACTGGCACCAGTAAGGGACATACACAATGGGAGGATGACAGGTACACACACACACACACACACACACACACACACACACACACACACACACACACACACAGAAAAGTGCAATTTCTGTTTAAAGCACACAGAGATCACAGTCAGTCTGGGTCTGGTTTGTCTCTCTTTCTCCAGATCCCAATAAGACTCCCCACTGGCACAGCTATAGGGTTGAGATCTCAGCCGAGAATCTAAGCTAAGACCACCAACATCCTCTCTGTCCAAACAGTGCTTTGTGTCCTTGCCCACACACACACACACCTGGGTAAGGCTGGCACAGGTTTCCTAGCTATGCTCCTTTTTGCTCAGATTATAAGGTAGTTCCAGCTGCCACCAGCCACCTCTTACTTATCAGTTACTATAAGTCCCTTACAAAGGGTTTGCAATCTTACTGAGTAATATTACTATTAATCCAAATGGTAGTTTTTACCAAGCGCCAGGCTATTAGGAGTGGCCTGTACAGTGTCGCCAAATACATATGCCAGTACTCTAACAGCTTAAATACGTCTCACAAATATCAGCCACAAAAATAAGCTTAAATATATTTAATAATAAATAAAAGAACAAGACAATACTCAGTAACTCAACACAGTAACTTCAGAGTTCAAAATCACAAGAAAACTTTTAAAACAACATTGCTGGACAGTTTCAAATAAATACAGAAAACATCTAAACTAATCTTTACTATATTCCTATCTATATATAAAAGACATACTGTGCACTAAATCAGCTTCACGCAATGGTAAAAGAAGATTCTAGGGTCATCATAGACCAGGCTGAGGACCTGAAAAATGAGTGGAGAGAAAGGACAACAGTTCAAAGAATTACTTAGGATTGTAGCACCCCAAGAAGTGGAGGAAGTAGGTGGAGTTGAAGAAGAATGACAGGGGCTCAGAATAGCATGGGTGAGGACTTTGGAAGAGATATGGGGCTGAGCCAGGTATGCAAATAAAGTACATAAGTAAAGCTGATGGAGGAATGCAGAAGTCATCAAAAGAAAGAAGGAGTGGAGGGAGGAAAAAGTGGGAGATAAAAAGATGGACCAGGCTAGGAAGGAATGCTGGCTGGCTAACAAAACAACTAAGAAAGAACTTGCAATAGCAAAGAACAGGGCATGGGAGGCACTCTACCAGTCTTCTTCTGAAATTGACACAGCAGGTGGCACAAAGAAACTGTCAGGTTGCAAGGCAAAGACAGAAAGATAAAGAAGATAGTCAGTCACCATTCATAAGGGATTGCAGCAACAGCATGCTCACTAGTCCACAGGGTATCAAAGGCAGATGGAAGGAGTACTTCCAGCAGCTTCTGAAGAAAATCCCAAGGAAGCTGTACTGCTTTGGACACAGACAACAATGAGAGTAGAAAAGGAGTCTTCCCTAGAAGAAATAAAAATATTACTATGGAAAATTAAGTCAAGGAAAGTAGCAGACTTAGATGAGGTCACAGCAGATATGATAAAGATGCCGGGTGAGATAGGAAAGAAATGGCTGCTGAGATTACTCATAACAGTGTGGAAAGAAATGTGTATCCCAGATGACTAGAGAATAAGCACACACCATATAGGGTACAAGAACAAAAGGGACATCCACAGCTGTAAGCAGTACAGAGGTATAAAACTCCTGTCACTTTGCATGAATGTTCTAAAGAGGGTGATTGATAAATGGATATGCAGAGTAATAGAAAGTAAGATGGGGGATGAGCAGTTCAGATTCAGATCAGGGTGCAGCACAACTGACCTGATGTTTGCAGTGAGTCAGATAGTTGAGAAGAAGCTAAAGGTGTGGAAAGAGTCCAACTGGCCATTCCTAGATTTGAAGAAAGCATATGACAAGGTCCCAGGAAAGCTGGTTTTGGCAGTACTGCATTGTTTTGAAGTCTCAGAAATATGGGTAGAATTAGTGCAGGCTATATGCAAGGACCCAATGACTCAAGTATGAACAGTGTTTAGTCTCACAGAGAGGTTCCCAGTGGGAGTGGGTGCACACCAGGTTCAGCTCTGAGCCTACTGCTATTTATACTGGTGATGGACTACATTAGCAAACAGGTCAGAGGGGGACAGATTAACAAAGTTGCAGTATACAGATGATGTGGCATTGCAGGTAGACTCTGAGCAAGAACTTCAACAAAGATAGTGGAATGGGATGCAAAACTGAAGGTGTGTGGAATAAAACAGATAAAACAATGGTAATGGCAGTAAATCAAGGAAAATAAGAAGAAGCAGAGAATTGAGATATAATGGAAGATAATGGAGCTGTTTAATAGCTTAACATATCTGGGAGGGATGGTTAAGGAGAATGGAAGTCTGAATGAAGAGGTCAAAGCCAGAATCAGAGGGGCTACAGCCAACTGGCACAGTGTGTCAGGTGTAGTATATGACAGAAGAATGCCAAAGATGCTGAAAAGCAAGGTGTACAAAACAGTGATGTGACCAGTATTACTGTATGGTACAAAAATCGGGGCACTAAAGGCAAAGCAGATGAGAAAGCTAGAGGTGATGGAAATAAAGTGCCTAAGATGAGTGGTAAGATGCACATTGTGGGACAGATGAAGAAATGAGGACATAGCAGAATACAAAGTAGTTCTAATTGCAGAAAAGATCAAAAGAACAGATTATGGTGGTTCATACACATGTGCAGAATAGCAGAAGACAATTTTGTAAAGAAGATATGGTGACAGGTAGGAAGAAGGTAATATGAAATGAGGTCATCCAGCTAAGAGGTGGCTGGATTGTGTGAGAGAAGATCTGCAACAATCAGGTATGAGTAACGAAGAAGGCAGGAATGTGCCATTGAATTGAGCAAGATGGTGACAGTTAACATAACACTCCTACTGCATGTAGAAAATGGCAAAAAGGAAGATGATGATGAATTATTAGCAGCCAGATCAACCAGATAGCAGAGGGTATGAGTGACGATGCAGTGGGGCAGCTGATTTGGCTGGATAACAGATATGTAAACGAATAACAGTTATGGTTTAAATTTCTTAAACAACACTTTTTTTTTCTTAAGGGAGAATATTTTGTATGCACAAATCTACATATACTATGCAGGACACCTAATGACCCTGATTTTAAATGTTTAGAGTAAACGTTCCATATGAAGGAGAAGAAAAAAGTGCTTGTTGTTAAGGTACCATGCAGTACTCTGCACACTTACCATTTTAGGTACACATGTGTTAAATACACAGATAGGAAGAGATATTTGAATATTGTTTTTTAATGTGTCTCCTCTCTAATCTTTAGTCTACCCAAAGTCTGTCACACATTTTACAAAATACACTTTTGGTATATCACTCTGCCCTATTTGAAACACAGAGGACAGACCAATGATTTATTATGGCAATGTGGAGAAGTAAAAGCTAACAATCTGCATGCTGATATATGGACTAAAGTACACTCGGCAACAAGTCGGGCCCTGATGAAAAGTATTCCACCTTTAACAGACAAGACATTCTTGAGTCTGTGTATTGTTCTGGAGTTCTCAAGTGGATATTACATGTACACACTGTGGCTTCAGCTATTATATTTTATCATTAGAAACATTTGGCTGACAATATCAGTACACGCTCATACTGTTTCAGTAACTTACTATGCACAGCCATAAAGTCGAACCAGGACTGTAAATGGTTAAAAGAATTATAGTGTATATTTCTATATATCTGGGATTATTTGTATTAAATTGTGTAGAGTTTGAATTCTGAGATTGGTTAAGACTGACTTGTCTCATTAATGTGTAAATAATGTAACCCCCCAAAAAAAAAATCATGACAGATTTTGCTCTTAGCATGCTAATCTGTACCATGTTTGGGTAATAGGCACCTGCTATTCACCCACAAGGGTATGCAGTACCTCATTATTCTCCTGTCATGTGTAATTCCCTCTAGGCTTTGCCTTCTCCGAGTAGCCATACTAGAACATGTACACATGTGGAAAAAGCATGCTCTTTAGTGCATATATGTGCAAGACTAACTCCCTATCTCTACCTATGATCAAGGCCCCTCCAACTATATCTATTAGACTATTTCCTGCAGTTACTAAAAGCAAGGCCTCCCTCAGCATATGATTGTGTAACCATGAAAATAATCCATCACTGTGTATGAGAGGATATCCCATTCACCATCCCTGGACAAGCTAAACCCCAGACACACAAGCATGCACAAGTACGCTGTGCAGCCGTATGCAGTGACCATAGTATGTGAGTGTGTTCTGTGGCACCACTGCTGTGTTTTCAATAAATTAGGAAATATAACAAAATATGACACACCCCTGCATATTTATCAGCCACAGAAACAAAAATGTAGTGATGCACTCTCTCTGGCAGATAGCACAAACATCACAAGAGTAAAACAGGTACATTACCAGCCTGATTCTCCTTCCTTATTTCTCTTTACATTCCATGTCCATGCTTCACATTGCTGCAGCAATATGTTGCACAATATGTGATTCAGTAATGTGCCTATGTACAGCAGTTCACTATATTGCTCCTCAAGTAGACCGACCAAGTGAAAACGACGTCTTCATTTTCAACTACAGACACCATAGATCAAAGAAATCGGTATTTTCCTGTTTTTCCTGCAAAAGGATTATAAGGAGTGTCTGCTTGGGCAGTATGATGCCTCTTTAAAAATTGTGATACCTGGTTCAACTCAGAATGGATGTTGGCTGATGCTATAGGCATCAACTGTGTAAGTGAGCAATAAGAGCATAGATACTCTTAGCTGAAGCAACACCCCTGTAACCTGCTCCAGCAATGAGAAATGAGGTTCAGGAGGTACATCCAAAGAAGCACTGTAAGTACTTTTTGTATACAATTTTATCCTACTGCATTTAGTTTTATTTACCTATATTTAACAGCATTTATATGTCTTCCATCTACTGAGGAAAACTGCAAGAATATGGGTGGCTACCATAGACGGCAGTAGTAACTGTTCAGACAATGAGGTGTGTATACATTAGATAGCATTTTATACTGTGTGTGTGTGCGTTATTATTTTATTCTCTTCATTTATCTCATATGCAAACCCAGTTTAGGTAGAGACAGAGGAGTGGCAGTGCTTACCTCAGTCTTTGCCAGTCACTGCTGCCCTCTCAATCTGCCTCTGAGGAGAGGTGCAATTGCTTGCTAGTTGAAGGTGACCTGAGGGATCACTAGTGTCTACTGAATTAGCTCCTTGGACTGGGGGCTCTTATAATGGCTGGCATGGGATGCCCCCTGTGTTCTCTTAGTGGAAGTGCAGATGATAGTGGCGGCTCAGATGCATACGCAGCTGGATGCCCACATTGGTAACATGGAGCATATTTGTGACTCAATTGGTTAGGAGGCCCATCCATCAGGTCTCCAAGGGAGCAAGTGACCAATAACATTGGTCACCCAGTTGTATGATGCATGGTTAAGTTGCCCACTTGGCTGGCTTGGCAGTAAAACATTACGACAGCCAATCCTACCCTTCCTGGTGTTGTCCCTCCCTTTTGTGTCGTTAACTGTAGCTTATTCCTTATCCAGCCCTACTAGTAACACTTGTCTATCCTCTGTCTATGTGTGTTCATCTAGGATTCATCTAAGGTTCACACTAAGTTTTACATGCACATAACTCCTGTATGTCTCGTTTTTTATTCCATCGTTGTCTGTCTGCACCTGATATCTTCCCTTCTCCTTTTATTACTCCTGAAGGCATTTCTCAAAATTTTTTTTGTCTACCTTTTCCCAACAATAAAGAAAAGGTGCTCTAGTCCCATAAAAAATATGTCCCACCCCTGATCCTTTACATGTTGGCTACCCTTGCAATTTTCCCACAGCTTGCTGTGTCCTTTCCATAATTCCTATCTAATCATGTTCCTCATCATTTACATGATGAACAGGGTAGCCACTTTGGTATGCACATTCACATTGTTGTTCTGGTTGGCCACTAAGCTGTGCTATGATGCCATACCTGTTGCAATATGACTGTTGCTATCCACCACAGCACTGTTCATTACTCCTCATAATCCTTTCTGTGCAGAAGAATGACTGTGTCATGAACTTCTTCACATCATCCCTACATGCTGCAGTAGCATGGCTCCTTTGATGTGCTGCTACGAATACTTGTATTTCCTCCCATGATGTCATGAAGTCATCCACATCAACCCTGCATGCTATATAGTATGGCTTCTTTGATGTGCTGTTATGCTGCTTTTGTGAATGTCTTTGTCTGTCTAATTTTGTATGTTCCCATTGGTGTGCCAGCTGAATGTAGTCACTATACATAATAAGCACCACAGAGTAAACTCCATCTGCTTTATTGTTAATCTCTTTTATGAATCCCAGCACATAACTGTCTCTTAAAGACTTCAAGACAGCTTTGTTTGCCATTAATCTTATTTTACTGTTAACCTAACAGCACCACTGATTTTAATGAAAGTTTTGTCTAAATTTTATCAACAGGCTTAACTGCATTAGGATACAAGACAACTAGCTCAAGTATAAAGTGGTATTTAACAAATGTCTGAATATAAAATATGTTTAAATACATATTATGATGCTTATACTTAAGTCTTGGTGTTGTGGACATGTACTTATACTGTAAAAAAATGTCTACATTTTAAATGTCAGCAATTGTCAGCTGCCAGATAAGCACCTGTGTGATGAAACATATTTGCTAACTCTTTCTTAGGCAAAGGTCATGATTATGTTTCATTTTTGAAAAGATATATGTATTCACTCTGCTTCAATTTTCAACTGTAGCCTTTGTAAAGACAAAGATGATTTTGGCTTCATTGCAGCAGATAAGTTATACACTCTGTTATGTGTTCAAGGAGGTGACTCCATTGGCATATACATCTCCTGAGTAATGTGCTCTAGACCGATTACAAATTGAGTGTTTAGCTATATCTGAGTTTTTTTGCTCCTGCAAGATTAAATACTTATTTAAGACATTCTAGATTACAATTATATTTTGTAATCCAATAACTTAAATCACATATCACAGAGGCTCACATAGAAACCCCTTAGCATACTGTAAAGAATAGTTCTGCAGGTAATTGAAAGCCAACAGCCTTTGATCCAGCAAATGCAAGTTAGCTATGAAGATATAACAGTATGCTTTATGTGATGATGTGAGGTATTTCCAGCTATGCCAGGAGAAGTGGGGGAGTGGATGTGTAACATATGCCAGCATAGCTAGTTGAAGTTTTGTAAAGCATTATATGTCATTTGTATATCAAATTGATCTGTACAGGCAATTGTATTGAAAATGTATTTGTACAGTTGCTTGTGTTAAAAAATGTACCAACAGTGGTACTGCTGGACAGAAAAGTAATACACCTGTTTGTCAGACAGTATTGTAACTGTTGAAATTAATATATTGTATCAGAGAATACTGGAAGAGAAGAGGTTAATCTCAATCCAGCTAATTTTGAAAAATAGTATAAAATTAAATCACCTGGTTTAGGCCATAAAAATTGTATCTTACAGTACTAATTGAAACCAGAGACAAAACATCTGTGAAAACCAGGACTAGGAATCATACTGTATTGTCCTTAGGGGTGAACTAATTGCTACCCTGGAAGGGTGAACGTTTTTGAAATGGTTTTATAGCTTCCAGATGCTGTAATACATCTTAGCAAAACTCTATGTGTGTGTGTGTGTATTATGACACATATGTGTTAGATTCTGGTTCATTTTCTAGTAAAGGGGGCAGTGTGGAAACCATATATCAGTTGACCAAATGTATGTGATGTCATTCTGTAATCAGGCACTGAAATGATGTTTAATACTAGATGAGACAGAAGTCTCAGAGCAGTCTGTTCGTGAAACCTGACAAAGAAGGAAGACTACTCACTCACATCATCTTGCCTTGCTTTATTAAGTAAGTAAGAAACAGTAATTCTTTAGAACAGTCAGGAAAAATAGTGAGATTAGTGAAGCAATGATTTTCTGTACCTCTCTGAATCTATCCATCCTTGTTATTTTTAATATTTCCTGTGATTGAAACTCTGGTGTTTATTGTAAATAGATGTTTATTATTTTCATGTTCTTTTATTAAATATATTTAACTTTGAGAGTACTTATATTTATTTGGTGACACTGTGACCATGCCTGAAAGCCTTGGTGCATTGGTCAAACACTACCATCTGTATTAGTATTAATTTTACTCAATATAATTGGTTATCCTCAGAGTCTTGTAGTAGCTGACTGGTGGCAGTAGAACTCCCTATAGCCTGGCCAGAGGTTGAGCTAGTAAATCTTTGCTATCCCAAATCTCAGAGAGTGTGTGTGTGTGTCACCTACTTGGAGCAGGGACACAGAACACTGGTTTCACAGATAGAGTGGTGGAGGACTTGGCATGGAACACTCAGCGGAGGACTCAGCTTTACAGCTGTGTCAGTGGGGAGTCTTATTGGGCATCTAGATAGAAAGAGAGAGGGAAACCCAGCCCCTGGACTGAGTGTGTTTCCTGTGTGCTCTTAATGGAAATTATGCTTAGTGCAGAGAGCTGCATCTGAAAATACTGTGTGTATCTATTTTTGTTGCAAGTGACCCTCCCTCACCTGTGCCAGTGATGAGGATTCAGGCTTCTTAATTACTGTCAAAGGGGAGGGATATTGCACTGTATATCAGCATAAGAAAAAAAAAAAGATATACTTCGACCAATTAAAAAATTGAATGTATCTGAAAATCATAATCTTTCATTAGGTATTTGTTCTGCTTTTAGGGTACTTTTTTTTGTGGAATTAGAAAAGCTTATATACGATAGCCTTGGTAAGTACTTCTGCATTCTAGATATGCCACATATTGATTATTTTAATGGTTTATAAAACAGATTAAGGAAGCTGTGACAAACCCTTGATTTAATTTGTTATAAAAAAATCTTTAAAATGGAAAGACTGAAAATCCCTGTATCATTGTGTTTCAGAATAACATGCCTTCTCAAAGGATACTAAATGCCATCATATTTATAAGGTAAATGGATTATGGGAGCTCTGACAATGCAGGCTGTCATAAAAGTGTTTACATGAGAAGAATGAACATGCAATCATTTTTATCAGAAGGAACAGTATTATTAGACACTACTAAATGGTATAATTTTTCTAGTTTTAGGTATTTACTTTAAAATTAAATATGAGATATAAATTATGTCTCCCAAAGTGGCACTGTGGCACAGTGACACAATTCCCCGGATTCAGCAAGCAGCCGTGCAAGAATAAGTTATTCCTGCATGGCAGGGACCATTCCTGTTCAGCACAGCAATGTGCCATACATATGTATGAAAGCACGCTGCCGTGCTGTAAAACGGACATGGTTCCATGTACAAATGCAGTGAATGTGTCTGAGAGCAGAGCTCTTACAATATGCATGCCCCCTGCACTCCAGAATTGCCTTTTGGCAATTTAAAATGAACAAGAATGCTCGTAACACCCCCAACCCTTCAGGATAACTAATCTGGTCAAAGCCATAAGGGACAATTGTCCCTACCAAGATAAAAGTTTTGTTACAATAACACATGTAGCATAAGCACATAGCGTACACCTCCCAACCTGTCAGAGTAAGGAATGTGGACAAAACCAAAAGGAACAATCGTCCCACAAAGCAGAAAGTTGACAGAATAACTTGTTCAGCATTACCATGGATATTCTGAAAGGTACAAATACAAAACCACAACAAATCATTTTTTTTAAACATGCAATAAAGTTTAAGCATAGCTGTGCTGGTGTGCTCATTGCTTAGCTATGCTTAATCCAACTTAAACAGCATAAGAAGTTAAATAGCAAGAGACATCCAATATAAGCAGTACTGCAATGGTGTAGTGGTTAGAGCATATGCTTTGTAAGCAGCCATTCCTAGTCTGATCCCCCCTGTAACCAATTTGCATTTTACATGTGAAACCAGTACATAAATATTTTTTTTAATAATTAGCTACTAAATAACATATATTTGTTAACTAGAGTACTGTAGTAGGTCCAGATGTGAGGTGTCAATTTAATAAACATGTGAAACCCCCATATAAATGGGTCTACCTGAAAACGCCGACAACACAGAACGCCGACAATGAGAACACCGACACCAGAAGATCGACAACAGAGAAGACCGACAGTTGAGAATCCCGACACTGGGAACATGGACATGTTAAGGTAAGTGTGTGATAGGGACGGATGTTAGAGTCAGGGTGTGGGTAAGGTAAGTGTGCGATAGTGATGGAGTTTAGGTTTAGGGCTGGGTTAATTGAGTTAGGGTGCGGGTAAGGTAAGTGTGCGATAGTGACAGACCTTAGGGTTAGGGTTTGGGTTAATGTTAGTGCATAGATAGTTGTGTTTGTAAGTTTTAGTGTAGGTTCGTAAGGTTTTTGGTGTGCTTGTGTTTTGTGTGTGTGATTTTTGGGAAAGGTATTTGTTTCGCTGTTTGTCGGGCATGTGAAGGTTCGTGTTTTTGAACTTTTTTTTTTTGGTGTTTTCTGTCAGTTATCTCATTGTTGGCGTTCTGCATTGTTGGCATTTTCAGGTAGACCCATATAAACACAGGTGCCTCATACAGTATAGTCACACATGAATAAATGTAATGAAAGCACATGGGGTGGGTGTCAGGGACAGTAAACAAATTTATAATATATAATGAATGATGAATCAATCCTGTACAACAGATAGTTTATAAAATAAAAAATAAGCAATGCTAAGCATTGCATAGCTTTGCTGACTGAGTGTAAGCATTGTGTACATATGAATACGAAGTAATGAATAGCCCAGATAAGTGGATTTGCCCATTGGTAAGCAATGCTGAACCTGTCCCTTTAAACACTGCCAACCTTATCTAAGCAGGTTTGCCCATAGCTTAGCTTAGCTCAGCATATTCAAAACCATCCAATCACGACAAACGGTGGGAAATCAGCAGTATTTAATCCCCACAGGCAGGAATACAGCTCATAACTGGTGGCAGCTTCCCACTGTAGGCAGTATGGCAGGAGTTGGTAAAGGCATGTGCTTCCGGACGCAGGGCTGGGGCATACAGGAGTCTCAGGTCATGGTAAGACTCCTGGTACAAAGCCATGACGAGAGACTGCTGCAGGGCCAGTACCAGGGGTCCCAATATAAAGCAGAAGCCTGGGACTGTCTCACCCATAATCTCACCAGTGCCACTTGTATTCTTCGGACTGATGAGCAGGTTCGGCACCACTACGCCGACTTGAAGCGGAGGAAGAGGGAGCTCTTGGACAAGTGGGTCCAAGAAGCAAGGCAGAGGGGTGATGTCCCAGCAGTGTGTAAGTAGTCATACCAATAACTGTTTACTAATGTCCAGCCTGTGTAAGTGACAGATGGGTATGCCTATATATTTCTCTGTTTCCCTTACAGCTGCAGCTGAGTGGGTTGTGAATCAGGAAGCCCATGCTAGTAGGTTGCCAAGGCTGCATTGTGAGGCTGGTGAGTAACAATCCTGCTTGTAGTAGTAATACCAAATAAATATAAAGTAGTAAAAAGTCACCTGGTAGTATAAAAACTGTTTATGGGTTGTACTGAACAAACCAGACAATATGACAGTAATAGTCCCATATAGGTGATATTTCAATAAAACTGTAACTGCCTGGCAATAAATTTCTAAATCCTGGGCTGGTTGTGTTTACTCTGGTATTGTATGGCATTTAGTGTTGCATTCTCTGAATATTAATGTGTTTAACCACTGTTACCCACATTGTGCTACATAAAAAAAATGTCTAGGAATGTCTGTATAAGACTGTTAAGTACAAAATCAGATTGTACAACCAAGAGAGACTTAGACAGAAAACACTGAAGAAATAGATAGCAGTGTCAAAATAGCACACTCTGATGAAACTTAAATTGTATTTTTTAGCAGGCACAGCCATGGTTGGAATCCTGGGAGTGGTAGTAAGCTGTATGCACAATCATACCTCTCAACTGTACAGATTTTTGCAGAATGTCCAGATAATTGGCTCATATTTTCTGCCTGTTCCTCTGTGCCCCTGGCACATCAGTGGGATGATCTCAAAATTGTAGCTACTAAATAATGACATACATTTGATTTTCAGACCTCAGAACATTCAGAAAAAGTATATTGAAACAAATCCTGTCAACTCTCCAAGTTTATGAGAGCAATATTTAAAATCTGTCCCTGTTTGTACCCCCATTTTCTCAAGCTTTTTCTAGTGTGTGCATTAAGAGATTGAGAGGTATGTGCATAATATTAACTAGGAATCTGGGAATATGTATAGAAACAGTCAGGTAGTGTTAACAAACAAGCCCCCCACAGGTCTGTCAAATAAGAAAACTGTAACTGCCTGGCCATAAAGATTTAAATTCTGGACTGGTAGTGTTTACTTTGGTATTCTATGGCCTGACATGTAGCATTCATCAACATCTGATATCAGAATAGTACTGTTGTGTCAACCACTGTTTCTCACACTGTGATATATAAAAATATGTCTAGGAATGTCTGCATAGGACTGTTGTAATTACAAGATCAGATTGTACAACCAAGAGATACTTAGACAGAAAACACCAAAGGAATAGACAGTAATATCCAAATAGCACGCTCTGAATGCAGTGAAATGGCACACCGAAAGTGTGACAAGAGACCTTGGGACAAAGGTGGACAGTAGTCTCTACTTTAATAATCACATCGCCACAGTAGTCAGGCAATCCTTCTACATGGCACACCTCATCACAAAAGGTTTCTCATCCAGGAAAAAATAGGTCATTGTTCCCCTCTACTTGTTTCTCATTAGACCCATTATAGAATACAGTGCCCCTTTTGGTATGTACCTCACAAGACATCTACAACAACTGGAAAGGCTGCAGAAATACCTCACAAAGAGGATCACTGGCCTCAGTCAGATGCCCTATGCAGACCGCCTCAAAAAACTCCAGCTTTACACCGTCGCATATTGCCTACTCAGAGGCGATCTCTGCCTAACATACAAAGCTATGTCAAACACAGAGCTGTTGGACATGCTCCACTTAAAGAAATCTGAATCCCTCGAGCTACATGCTCTAGGGACCTAAATCTTGTCACCACAATAAACAGAACATGCTGGAGGGAAAGATTCCTATCCCTGAGACTTCCCATACTCTGGAACAAACTACCTATCTATATCAAACAAAGCTCCTCATTAGCACTCTTCAAGAAAAATCTTGATGATTGGATGGGAGATAGGAAATTCACCCTGGGAATCACTTCTGTGGCTCTGCTCGACAGGGGCACAGGAAAATAATTTTCTTGGGTGGCGAAAGCCAGGGTACCTTTTTGGCGAGGCTTATATAAGCCCTAAGGCCAAAAGCCTAGTACCTACCTAAGAACCTATGAACCTATGGTGAAACATAAATTGTTGTATTTTCAACAGACACAGCCATGGTTGGAATCCTGGGAGTGGTAGTAAGCTGTATGCATAATCATACCTTTCAACACTACTGATGTTTGCAGAATGTCCAGATAATTGGCTCATATTTTCCACCTGTTCCTCTGTCACCCTGGCAAATCAGTGGGATGATCTCAGAATTGTAGTCACTAAATAATGACATACATTTGATTTTCAGACCTCAAAACCTTCAGAAAATGTATATTAAAACAAATCCTGTCACTCTAGCAACTCTCCAAGTTTATGAGGGCAATATTCAAAATATGCCCCTATTTGTACCCCCATGTTGTCAAGTTTTGTCCAGAGTGTGTGCATTAAGAGATTGAGGGGTATGTGCATAATATTAACATGGAATCTGGGAATATGTGTAGAAACAGTCAGGTAGTGTCTACCAGGTAAGAGATGTAGAATTTAACTACAAGACAGTTGAAATATACACTGTGTACAGACATACCACTGCCCAAACCAAGGCCATAGGGTATTGTAATAATACCTGTAGTGTAATGATTAGGGCAATGATCATTAAAGTTGTGAGTATTACAAGGATATACAAGTTAATTGGCATCCCCCCCACCATATCTGCAACAATAATCTAAATACACAAATCAATGGTTATGTTTACACCAAATCTACTGTTGGGACATATGTCCTATTGTTCAACAAATATTGAAATGTGTTACTATTAATGTTCCATGTTGAAATACTACCATTGGTGGCCTGTTGCTATCAATGTAACCTGCATGCCGTTGTAATGGCCATTCTGGTTCCATATATGCATGTGTTCTGTTTGCTATGCAACTGGACAGAGATGAACATAATGATGAGACAAATGGCCTACAGTAGGGACATGTCTGAAACATTACCCTTCTATAGTGTCTACAACAGTGTATACAGCACTATTACAATGGCAACTGTTCGTGATCTAAACAACAGCAAATCACAGTACCACATTCCACACCTTTTACAACCCGTAATGTGATCCTAACATGAGCAATGAATGTGTAATATGGAATCCTATGTTAGGACAACAAATATGGGGAATACATACCTTAACAAACGCTGGAAGCATATGTGTGCACACACTCCAAATAACATATTGTGGAAGCAGCTTTTGAGGTACTGACAGCATTCACTCTTCTTGAGTACACACCTTCCATCAAGTACAGGGCCTCAATGTCACACCAAGTAATGGTCTGTTGTCCAAGAAGTATGTCCGTGACATTTGCCAACTCACCTGCAACAGAGGCAGTCATGGCTTGCACACATGTTACAAACCATGGAATGGATCCCATATCCAAAAGGTAGCACTCAGGAGTGGGAGACGTAGCCTTATCTCACCATTGCATATACCATGGCAAACAGTGCAGACAGTCATGTATGTGTGCATGAAGTATGGGACAGCATTAATGTAGAAAATTCACAGATGCTCATCCAAGACAGATGACAACACATGCTGCAAACTGGTCATGGAGGCTGCCCAGAAACATGCAGCAACACTGAGGGACTTGCAGGAATGTCTAGCAAGTACTGCCTGTGAGTAACCTGTGTCAACAATCACCTGGAATGTGCATAAGTGTGGCCTTTGGGTTAGGGTAATCAGATGGAAGAGTTGTTCCACAGGAAACACCATCCAGGGCTCTCTACAGGTAGCATATGCATAAAATCAAGTCTCCCAAAGGCATGTGTTGCAATGTGTAATGGTGTACTGAGACCAAGTCTGAAACCTTCAGACAGTATTAATAAAGATACATGTGGTGCACAAGCAACACCTCACTCCACCATCCTCATTTTTACTTTTCTGGTGCCAGTGTACACCTTTAGTTTTGCTGTTCATTAGCAGGATATAGGCTGGTAGACATGGCGTTCTGAATTTGGAACGTTGCAAAATAACACTCGTGTGGCCCATAGTTGTTAAGCATCTGCAATAAGGCTGAGGATGGGGAGGCATGTTATCCTGAAACACAACAGTGAACTGAAGCATACATCCAAAGCACGCTAAGAATGGCTGTATTATTTATTTATTTATTTATTGACATTTGTTAACCGGGTTTGTCCAACTGGGCTTGTGGCCCATTTTCAGTGGAGACCCGAGGAGAAAAGCTCCAGTAATACATTTTAAAATAAGTACAATTTTAAACAATATTGATATAACAGCAGTTATATCAAAACAATTCACATATGTTGGGATACATGCATAAAGTTAAAGTTGCATTAAAAAAGAAGCTAAGTAACAATTTTACATTGCTATAGTTTAATAGGTCAACAATGAACATTTTTATGTTTGTATAAAATTGTGCAAATGCATAGTAGACACATTGGAGAGAGAGGTGTAATGAGGTACTAAGTATGGTCCTTTTAAGTGTACATAAAGGGAAGAAAGACTAGGTAGGGTGATGGCAAGGGCAGGTTCTGGAATTGAGAAAATAAGCTTTTAGTTCATTTTTAAAGTGTGAGGTTTGGGAGATTGAAGTAAGTCAAGGGGAAGTTTGTTCCAAGCATGGACAAGGGAGTGTTTGTAGAGTAGTTTGCCTACTGACCTGTTTGGGTGGTGGATATGAAGTAATTGTTGTTTAGAAGTACGGAGAGTCCGGGATGGGATGTAGATGGAGACTAAGGAAGATACAGATGGACAGAAGGAGGGTTTATAAAGAATAGAGTGTAGCATATGAAATTGATAAGATAGAAACTGGGGAAGTTCAAGCCATTGAAGAGTGTTTAAAGAAATGCAGTGGTGTGAGTTGCATGGGGAGTTAGTAATGAATCTGGCTATTTTATGGTAAGTCTGTTGCAGTTTGTTTAGAGTGGAGGCCTGGATACTGGTAAGAACTGGGGCGGCTTATAACAGGGAGGGGAGGAGGAGTGCCTGGCCCAGGGTAAGTCTAGATTCAGGGGTTAGGAATTTTTTGTTCCGATATAGCAGACCTACTTTCTGTTTTTTTTTTTTTTTTTTTTTATACATTGGAGTATGTGTAGGTTGAACTTGAGTTCATCATCAATAATTAACCCTAGGAGTTTTGTGTGGGTGTCAGTTTGGATATTTGTATTGTTAGGAGATGTAATAAAAAAGGAGGTTTTGTGATGAGAAGGAGAACGGGGAAAGAAAAGTAAGAGTTTGGTCTTTTTGGGATTTAGGATCAATAGGTTGTGAGAGAGCCATTGTTCAGTGGATAGTAGGGCCTGTTGGGTCAGGGAATGTAGTTCAGGAATGTTATTTGAGATGGATATAAGTGTGGAGTGTATCTGAACACAGTCAAGGTCATGAATTGTGCCAGACATAACCCTGACTCCAAAGCAATAGTGAAGGCACTGTGTGACCTCCATGGGCTGTGCACATGAGCTGACCTTGAAATCTGGCAGAGTTGAGGGACATTTGTAGGGAGGAGTGACCAAATAATGGCAAGTGAAGATGGGCCATTTTAGTATACCCCTTCTAGGAGTAGTGACTGCTGTAGTTCTCTTAACAGGTGGTGCAACAAATCATTGTTTTAAGTGTGTGCACACTTATGCAACCCAGATATTTTATGCATCTCATTCAGCTCTGCACGCTTAACACATTTGTTTGATACTGCATTTGATTGCACAGTTCATATGTCACATATCAGGTGAGTGCAATGTTAACATGTGGAGTATTGTGGCCCCACTGCATATCATGGAAGAGGCTGGCATGTTAACAAGGGTGTGTATACTCCTCATATCCACATTGAGCTTTGAAGTTTGTCAGTGTAATTGGATTTTATTGCTCATGTATGCAGTGCTGATGAGATATGCAAATCAGAGGTCAGGCATTAACTATTGACATCAGTCCTCATATCATCCCAGGTATGTGTCAGACAAACACACAGGGCCTGTGAGCAACAGAGCAAACATAACTGCCTGACGTATACACATTCAGCAATGGTGTGTATACTTGTGAGGTATGGTGCACAGTACATGCCAGGGTGCTGTACAGGTGCACAGCAATACTGTGTACATGGGTGTAGTGTGTTCCAGGGGAAGGGGCATCACCTCCTAACACAACTCATGCATCACAGAGATGTATAATGTTGGTAACAAGGATTCAGTATAGCTGCAGTGCATGCTGTTGAGTGCCATATATCATGCATGTTGACCGTTAGGTGATGAGAGGTCTGTGTAATATCTTTGTGCCACCTCACTTATAAGTGTGTGTGTGTGTGTGTGTGTGTGTGTGTGTGTGTGTGTGTGTGTGTGTGTGTGTGTGTGTGTGTAGAGATAAGCAATAATGTACAGGTCTTAAATTACATTTTTTGTTTTCCCCTCACAAGTGGCGAGGTGGGTCAGGGTCCCTCCTGCAGGCAAACTGATGTTAGTGTCCATACAGACTCTGACAATGATGATAGGTATGGTGAGGCACAGTCAGAGTTGTCAGGGGCTGAAGCTGTGCCATCGGATGACATCCCACTTTTATCCACCCCATCCCCGCATACAGTCACAGTGCTCATACATACCCCATCACCATTGGCCATAGATAAGGGACAGTTGGCGGGTGGTGGCATGGGACAAGACAGTGTGGGGACTATTGCTAGTGTGTCTGTACACAGCAGCCATAGCTGAATGACTGGTGAGGTACCACACAGGGAGATGTACGGGGGTGCTTGTAGGAGGGCTGATAGCCATCATGCCCCTGGCAGAAGTGCCACAGCAGGTGTCACCAGACGCATATTTTGGGCCATCATGGTGGCACAGGCACATATGGAACATTACACAAGACAGAGTCTGAGGCTCCAGAGGGCTACTTATTCTGATGTATTTGACAACATCCATGATCTTGCAGGTGCCCACCATTATTTTGCAGAGGTCCTGTATAGATGGTTGGATGAGATGGTGGGAATCTTTGACCGTGTGGTGTCTGTGTTAGAGCATGTTGTGGGAGTAGGTCATCAGCCACGTGGACATAGGTCAGCAACACCAACAAGCGGGAGTCTACGTGGACATGCAACAAGTCACAACAGCTCCTGTAGTGGCAGTACCAGCATTGGGGGGGGGTGCTGTCCACACCACAATGCAGTAGGCCACATGCACATGGTCCTGGCCAGTCCCAACAGGGACGTGGATCCAGTGGACAATTATCATCAGGGTAGAGTAACATATCTGGGCTTCTGCCTGGTAGTGCCTGTGGAACCCCTGGCAGGCACAGTTCCCATGTCCGTGACTGGACATAGTCAACTGTACTCCCTGCCATGTACGGTCTGCAGCTGTCCAAAAACTCTTGTATAGCGCAGCCACATGGCAGAACTGTGTGTATACATACACACAAACATCACCAACACAGCTAGGGCACCTCCATACCTACACACACCACATCTACACAGCATGATGCAGGGACATGCTAATATGGTTTTGATGCACAGGGTGAATGTACTAAGTTTAACAATGTAAAGCTGTTTAACATGTTTTCAGCTGGAATGTTTAATGCTTACATGTCAGGGTGTGTAGATGTCCAGCCATGATGCAGTATAGCTGTTATTAACACTGATTGTGGTTCCATAATTTATTCAGTTTATGTTGTAGGTGTCTATTTGTCAGCAGATTTGCTGTCCTTTCCTACAAGGGGTGTGGCACTGTGGTGACACATTGACTGTGTCATATCCTGGGTACAGCTGAACACAAGTAACAGGTTTGTATAACAGTTACTGCATGTGCCACATGGTGATAGGTCTGAGGGGTGTATACAAGTGAGTGCATGGTGGCTGATGTCAGTAGCTCCTCTACAGTGGAGAATGGTCAGTGTACTAGGTGGCACACACCAAATGTTTCTGAATAACAGACACACACAGAGGCTTTGGTGTTGATGCAGTACACAGAGAATACTGTACACATGGATGTACTTAATTTTGTAGTGAACTCATTCTGGCCTGTGTAATTCAGAATGAATTCAGTAGACCAAATAGCCAAAACATCACATCAGTAAATAATCAGTCTGTCAGTTTAATGTCATTGACAAAGGTACTGGCAGGGTATATGTCCTCTTCCCCAATGTAGTCCATTCCTGGAATTGGTAAACATAGGTGTGCTGGTGTGGGTAGCACAGCCCCCTACATTGGAGGGTGTGGGTGGCGTAGAACCACACATAGTGTGATTACCTGTTAACATAAACTGTACAGTATAACAGCAGACTAAGAGGGGGGGATATGCACAAGAATAACCCCAATGTGGGTGGCAATGCCAAGAACCACACCCAACTATATACATATATATATATACATATATATATATATATATATATATATATATATATATATATATATATATATATATATATATACCAACTCCAGTATCGCTGTACAGATGTACAGTGGGGAATAGGGCATTTATACATCTACTACTAGTTTTGACGGAA
Source organism: Protopterus annectens (assembly GCF_019279795.1). Classification (NCBI taxonomy): domain Eukaryota; kingdom Metazoa; phylum Chordata; order Ceratodontiformes; family Protopteridae; genus Protopterus; species Protopterus annectens. The sequence continues at coordinate 335,598,997 of NC_056728.1, read as the reverse complement.
TGAATTTCCACAAGATGATTCCTTTGAAATGTTACCTTTCGCCAGTTAGTTCTCAGACAAATGATCTCCTGGGACATGTATTTTCTGCAAACTGAAGTAGATCCCTTCACACACACTTACTTGCCAACACTGAGAGTAGAACCCCTGCCTAGGTACTTATTGCTACTAATGTGTTTGGCCTGAATTACACACACCACAGAGCTTTTAGGATGAGGTATGTCCCGAGTTTCTTGTTAAGTGAAGAACATCACCTGGCCTTGTACACTATGGTAATGGGAGATGTACTGGGTGTTAATGAACAAAACATAGTATGACATACTGTCATATACACATTGACAAACACATAACAGTCATAGACACTTCTGACAGACTTAGGTTTAGCAGTGCTAGCTACTAGCTACCTTGTCAGTGAGTCCATTCTGTTACAGAGAATTCACACAGCACATGGATCATTGGGGTGGATAGTGTAATCAGTTACCCATATGGTTGATGGTAACAGCGGTCCTCATACAGTGGACCTTGGTTCATGTACTGGAGCTACCATGGTGTAAAGACAGTATACCCAGCACCCACAACCCACATTGTATATTGCACTCACTGAAACCCATGATAATGCTCTGACATACGCACAATCACACATTGACTAGGACTGCAATACAACTCCTTGTCTATCTAATCAGTGCTACTACAGGGTTATGCATTTATTGCACATGTCACAAGGATAGTAGGGTGATGGTTTGTCATGGGTCTCCTAATGTCAGCAACATCACTATCCCTTATAAAGTATGGCAAGATTTATTGTATTTGGGGAATGTGACCTCAGAATGCTGCCTCCTACAAATATACACACTCAAACACATACACACACTTACCAGGACTCAGAGGGTAACCTACACCTATATATCCATTTGTAGAACAGTGTTATGCTGGTACTGCAAGCTCCAGGTAGCCAATAGGGTGAAGAGTGTAACAAGGTAAATTTAACATCAATTACAACAGCAGCCATTTCTAAGTATGGCAATGGGGGGGTTAGTGGGTGAGAAGGCCCTCAGTGTATTGCCAGCTACAAGTTTACAAACACACAGACACTGCTATTTTCAGTAATTCACACTGATACATTTCTTAGTACTAGAGTCCATAACTTCAGGTATTCCTAGGTGTGCACCAGGCTAGTGTCCATGGAGAGAAGAGAAGAGTAGGGCATGTAGGTACACTGGTATCATGCCACCTGACATTTGCCAGCAGGCCATCTATCAACCGATGCCACTTAAGTGATCCCCAGGGTGACATTTAAATTCAACATCCAATCATCTGGTTTTCTCTTGCAGAGGGCCAGTGAGGTGCTAAAATTCACATATATGCAACACATATTACATAACATGGTCAGTGTTTGCATTAGAGACCTGTACCCAAGCATGTTCTGTTGACTGTGGTAGTCTGGTTGAAGTATCCATGGCATGTGGTACAAACAGGGTGGGGTTTCCTAGCTGTGGCATTCCTAACACAGCTGGGCAGACATGTCAGTGTCAGTCCATCATAGATTGCCTGTATGCAGCCAAGATGGATACCTGACATCTGCATATCTGTACAGAGGACTGCCAGAAATCAGCTAACCAACAGGTTCTGCATTACGATGAATGTTTTGGCAGATAGATGTCTGACACTGATAGGTATGCCATTACAACATGACAGGAGCCCTCAGTGACATGTCCTAAACACATTGTAGTCTACAGTTAATATCCACATATCAGATCAATATCCAGTAGCAGATACTTAATAACATACAGTTCACACACCAAAAACACAATAGCCAGTACTCAGAGTCCAGCTTTACATGCAGGGGTGTATGATGCCAGTACTACAATCTGCAATCTATTCTTACTTGGAAAATGACTGTTAAAAGTAGTAACATAATTATACAATACGTGCAAGTGTGACTGCATATAACCTGGGATACTATCCATGTATGAAACACATACAAAGAGAAAAGATTGTTGTACTAGCCATGTATACTCAGGTGTCCCATACAGTATACTCACACCCCTTGCTACTGTAATGACAACACATAGAAGCTTGTTATATACGTGGAATTAAATACACTTATTAAATATGTCATTACTCTGCTATTTTATCATACTGGAATGTGATCACTGGTTATCAAGACTGAGCTATGCTTAGCAGGTGTAAGCATTGCTTAAATGTAAATGTTAAGCACATTTTCGCACTGGTAAGCAAAGCCTACATGGTGTAAGTACTTATTAATTTAACCATATGTTAGCAGCACTTACCGTCACGCAAACCTGTGCAAACCCACTTAAAGCTGCTCAAAACTGCCTTAATCACTCTGTATTCAATAGTCCTTGTTCTGCCTAACAACAAAATAAACAGCCCTTGGAGGTCCTGAATTAGGGACCCTGTACACTATAGTCACAGCAGTTAACCACTAAGCCATCAGAACTGTTAAGATTTATGTTGTTTTTACAAATATATCATTCAGAACACATACTGACTAGTAGTGAACAACTGCTTTGACCATTACAATTGTTTAGTACTTGTAAGTGAAAATAGTGTTAAATAAGTCCTGTTTTTATATCTAAATATACACATATCAGATAAATGTGGTGGGATACATCTGGGAAGGCGTATACAACACTCATGTTTACACATAACAAGGATATGGATATATATATATATGTATGTGTATATATGTATATTTATATATATATATATATATATATATATATATATATATATATGTATATATAAAACATATGCCCATAACATGTAGTGGAGTCATACCTCAGCACCATAAGTCACAATCTCTTAGTGCAACGGAATGCAATGTAAGTATTGCAGGTATAAATGTAGAATGTTGTTACAGTAACTGGATTGGGTGTCAACACACATGTTGTGTAGGAAGTCAGTTCTGATACTGATACTGACATGTACGCCATCAGTTACTGACAGACATCATAAGAACATCATAGTGAAGTACCACACAAATCACAGTAATGATCCTGTGGAATGCAGTAGAAATATGAGCAATAAACATGGGCAGTCTGACACAATCTGGTCATTCTAGAGGTATAGACCAAAAAACCAGCTGCAAAATGTGGAGCAAGTAACACAAACTTGTAGGAAAAACCACCTTTAATAACAAAGCAAAGCTTTCGGGCAGAACCCTTCTTCAATACTAATACAATCAAGTCTGCATACTAGAAGCTTATATACAAGTCTAGAAGTCACATGATTAATCATGTGACTTCTAGACCTGTATATAAGCTTCTAGTATGCAGACTTGATTGTATTAGTATTGAAGAAGGGTTCTGCCCGAAAGCTTTGCTTTGTTATTAAAGGTGTTTTTTCCTACATTCTAGAGGTATACACAGAACTCCTTAGTGCAAGACATGTGGACCAAGCCTGACAAAGGGGATGGTTACAGCCATGAAAATGGGGATATCACACAAATCCTGGAATAGAAAATCTCACACAGTTGATGCATTCACACCCTCCTGTCTGTCCTAACACATATTAACCAGAGGAGCGGAGGTCCCAAGCCCACATACTTCACACTAGTTAGTGACATATATCTTGACAGCATCCCGCTGATTTTTCAGAAATACACAACACATATGGTGGCCAGGCAACAGTACATCTGACAAATATCTGGAAATAACATCACACTAGGTAAATACACTGAGCTGCTAGGCATGTCACAAAGCACTGTGTAAACTACAGGCAGACTGCCACAACAGTGACCCAAGTTTCCTATGGGGGGAATACACATGTACTTGCAAATATAGTAGGCAGTACAGGCATGTAACAGCACGGAGTAACAGGCACCAGTGTGAAAGTGCATATCCACAACCAATCTCAACACAGTCACAGTCACATTATGGTAAGCCTAATTAATACTACAGTATATGGACTGTGTGAACAAAACCATCCTCATATTTGCCACTCACACACTAACCCTACATATACTGGCCCAATACACAGTGTAGTCTGATGCCTCACTGTGGTATGGGACATGTCTCAGTCTGGCCCTACAAACATATACACTGACAGGGTACCAAAAACTGGAGCAACATGCAACATCAGATGGAACAGGACCAAGAACACTGACATCTACCATAGTCTGTACACAGGCCAAGTAACATATTCACAATACACTGCTACAAAATACTGACACTCTGTCAACAATCACCATAAGTACACAGACCTCACTACTGTACAGATTATAACAGAATGTCCAGGTTTTGTCCTCAAATATAAGGCGTGCTATACATAACATGTCTAACAGTCTGATATCTCACTGGCTTGTTATCAGGTATGATGTCAGTAAATAATGATATACTGTACATATGCACCTCTTACTGCATGACATATGGACAAAGGGTGACAGACTTGCGGGACAGAGGCACAAACACAGGGCCAATATTAACATATTGCTGTGATAAACTGAGAAAATTCCTGGTGTAACAGGGTTTGTTGTGACATATCTCTTCTGAGGGATATGAAGTCAGTAACTCACATGGATGTCACCATGTACTGACTGCAATCATCAGAGTATGCTACTGCATTTCTAAATATAAGAAATGTGTGAGTAACACACCACATCTAAGACTCCCAACTCCCCCCTGTTTGTTGGCCTGTCTCCACTGTGTATGTTGTAAAAGGTATTTCCAACTACCCTCTGTGATGCTGTTTGTCAGACACCCACATGAAATCCTCCTCATAGTGAAGTAAAAGGGCCAACACCCACATGGAGTGCTTAGTTATAGGAGTGTGTTTCCATGCAATTGGCTATAGGAATGATGCCACAGCTTTTCCACATGCAATTGACAAGTGGGGGACTGCAATTTGTGCACAGGCCATCAGCTGATCATACTTACAAAACTCAAGCTGCTTGTTATGCAAAACAGATGTAATTTTCCACATCCACCATAAATGGAGAGAGAGAGAGAGAGAGAGAGAGACAAAGTAAGAAAGGGAGGGAATAAGCGAGTAAGAGCCAAACTTGTTTGTGTATGATCTGTGGGTGGAAAGTGGTATCTGGGTATTATAATGGTTGCCTATATTGTTTACTAATCCATACAGTCACATAGTAATTGCACATGGCTGTACACATTTATGGCTGAGGATTGTCTACAACAACCTCTACAATGTTTGAAAACTGTTGGCCTTGTAATGTGGACATTGGGACATATAGTTCCTCAATATAATGATGTAGCAAAACTCACACTGCAATGGATCCTGCCATTACTCAATCACCCCAACACCCACACAGGATACTGATGACACACACTTACCAGTACTGAGTTTCAAACCCCTACCTGATTATGTATTGCTAATACAGTATTATGCAGTTATTGCACGCACCGCAGAACTTACATGTTGGAGAGCTGTCCAAAGGTATCTTTGAAGGTGAGTGACATCAGCAACACTGCTAAAGGAGGTGTAAGGGAAGTGCAGTAAGTGTGAATGTCCACAAAATCAGGTGTCAATGAAGACACACACACACACACACACACACACACACACACACACACATTATCACAGTTGGCAGGATCAGGATTAGAACTCCTTCCTAACTAGTTTGCTACACTACAGTACTATGCAGTTATTGCAAGTGCCACAGAGCCTATAGGACTGAAACATGGCCAAATGGTTATTTCAAGGCGAATATCATCAACGGGCATGCTAAAGTAGGGCAATGGGAGGTCTAGTGATTGTGAATGGCTTCAAAATCATTCATCTACACACACACACACACACACACACACACACACACACACACACACACACACACACACACACACACACACACACACACACTTGCCAGTACTGAGATGCATAGGTTAATTGCTTCACAGGTGTGTAGTAGGTGAATGGGCCTGAATGCTGTACAAGGCTAGGCAAAGGGAATACCTTGGCTTCAGGCCACTTGACAATAGTTTTCGGTATGGCTCAGGGGTGTAGTCCCTGGATTGGTCCCCAGGGGTGGTTATTTTATTCTCCATCTACTCATCTGGGGACATACCTCTCAACTGTACAGATTTTCTCAGAATGTCCAGATTTCTAGCTCATATTTTTGACCTGTTCCTCTTTTTTCCTGGCAAATCACTGGAATGATCTCAGGATTGAAGTCACTAAATAATGACAAACATTTGAGTTTCAGACTTCAAATCCTTCAGAAAATGTATATTAAAAACAAATCCTGTTACTCTAGCAACTTTCTACGTTTATAAGAGCAATATTTAAAATATGTCCCTATTTGTACCCCCATTTTCTCAAGCTTTGTCCAGATTTTTTGCAATAATAGGTTGCGTGGGTGGCCAGTGATGTGCACTGCCTCCCATGTATGTGATCTGTATTCCAGAACATGGACAGTGTCTGGGTTGAGCCCATGTCCCACATGCCTGTTCTTTGACATGTGGAAGTGTGCTTGAGGCCTCTGGGGCATGTTATGTGGACAGATTGTTATCTTCTGATGTAACATTCCTGACCTCATTTGGTGAGACCTGTCTATGTAACTAAGGTTGTGCCTGCACCTACATTGACAGCATGATACAGGTATTCAGTGGAGTTAGAGGTGTCTGTCCATACAGGGCATGTGTATAAGACATGGTATTCCCTTTGTGGGTTATGTTTGCAGACTCTACAGTTGTTGCAGGCATCCAGTGGGGAACATAGCAAAAGGGCCACTGTAAACATTTATTTGCCTACTGCAGGGATGGAACAGGGTGCCATGTCCTTTTACTTGCTGGATAACACACAGTCAGGAGATGTAACACAACAAAGTACTTTCTGATGTCAGTGGCACTGTTGTGGTCAACTGGCATGTAGTCCACTGCAATCACATTGTGGTTACTATCTGTGAGGCAATATGCAGTGAATTACCAATATAGTGGTTGTTGCCTAGCCAAATGTATTTGTGTAAGAACCATGGGTGGAGAATGTTCTCTGAGTAATAGAAGGGTTGCCTATATTGTTCACAATCCATAATGTCATTAGTAGGGTTATGGATTATCTACACCAACCTCTCCGGTGTTTGACATATATTGTCCTTGTAAGGTGGACATTGTGACATATATTAGGTCCTCAACATAATAATTTAGCAAAACCCATCCCACAATGGATCGTGTTATTACACAATTACAGTAACCTCCACACAGGATACTGATGACAGACACACACACACTTGCCAGTACTGAGATTCAAACCCATACCTAGCTATGTATTGCTACTATAGTGTACCGCATTTATAGCATGCACCACAGAACTTATTGGATGGATGTTGTCCCAAGGTACTTCTAAGGTGAGGAACATCACCAGCCCTTGTGAATACTGGCATTGGGTGATGTAGTGGGGGAGAGATCCCCCCAAAATTATATCCTACACACACATTTTCCAGGTGTGAGGTTCAAACCGCTATCTAACAATCTTTAAAGACCATTATGTTATGCATTTACCACATCCACCACTGACCTGACATGGTTTAGGGATGGCAACAGGTACTTCTAAGGTGGATGATATCTGCAGGACTACTAAAGTCAGGCTCTGAGATGTGTACTGGGTGTAAATGGGGCCACAATCTTTGAGGTACAGACATAGATATGTACACACACAAACACTTGCCACAGATTAGAGTAAAACCCATACCTATGTAGTTACTGCTACTACATTGTTCCACATTTATGGCACGTGCCATGGAGCTTACATGTTGGAAAGCTCTCCACAGGTATCTTTGAAGGTGACTAACAGCAGCAGTGCTAAAGGAGGGGTAAGGGGACAGTAGCAAGTGTGAATGTCCAAAAAAATCAGGTATTGTCAAAGACACACAGACACTCTCACACAAAAACCAGTTTCAGTGTGTGGGATTAGAACTCCTACCTAACTAGGTATGCTACAGTATAGTATTAAGCAGTTATTGCAAGCACCACAGAGCTTATATGTTGGATTGCTCTCCACAGGTATTTTTGAAGGTGACTAACATCAGCAGCAGTGCTAAAGGAGGGGTAGGGAAATGTAGTAAGTGTGAATGTCCATAAAATCAGGTAACATCATAAACACATAAACTCTCTCACAAAACACACACAGTTTCACAGTTGCCATCTTGGGGATTAGAATTCCTACCTAACTTCTATGCTACACTATAGTATTATGCAGTTATCACAAACGCCACAGAGCTTATGGGGCTGGCACTTGTCCAAAGGGTTATTTCAAGGTGACTTATTTCAAGGTGACTGATAGCAGGCTTGCTAAAGTAGGGCAATGGGAAGTGTAGTGACTATGAATGTCCACAAAATCATTCATCTCCCCACACACATCCAGTTTCCATGTCTGGGATTAGAACTCTTACTTCACTAGTATGCTATACTATAGCATTATGCAGTTATCACAAGCGCCACTGAGCTGATGGGGTTGGCAATTGTCCAAAGGGTTATTTCAAGGTGACTGACATCGGCAAGCTTGCTAAAGTAGGGTAATGGGAGGTGTAGTGACTGTAAATGGCCTCAAAATCACTCATCTCCACACACACACACACACACACACACACACACACACACACACACACACACACACACACACAGTTTCACAGTTGCCACCTCATGGATTAGAACTCCTACCTAATTAGTATGCTACGCTATAGTATTATACAGTTATCGCAAGCGCCATGGAGCTTTTGGGGCTGGCACTTGTTCAAAGGGTTATTTCAAGTGACTGACATCAGCAGGCTTGATAAAGTAGGACAATGGGAGGTGTAGTGACTGTGACCGGTCTTCAAGTCATTCATCTCCACAAATACACACACACACACACACACACACACACACACACACACACACACACACACACACACACACACACACACATAGTTTCACAGTTGCCATGTTTGGGATTAGAACTCCTACCTATTTTTCTACACTACAGTACTACAAAGGTATTGCAAGCACCACGCAACTTATAAGAGTGAGGCTTGGCCAGATGGTTATTTCAAGGTGATTGACATCAGCAGGGGTGCTTACATGGGCAATGGGAAGTACAGTGTGTGTGTGTGTGTGTGTGTGTGTGTGTGTGACTGGGCCATAAACAATTCTTCTGGAAACACACACACAGACTCAGTCACACACAACTTTACATTTGACAGGACTGAGTATACAAATGCTAGATGAATACTGATTTGTAGTATCGTGTTACACAGTTATCACAAGCAACACAGACACTATAGGGCTGAGGGCTACCAAAAGCAATGTCTGCAGTGATTGTCATCAGCAGATCATATGATATTGGCCAATTGGATGTGTGGTGGGTGGGACAGGCCTCATGATGGAAATATCTCTGTCACTGTCTGTTTCTGTCTTCCCCGCATATCTGTGTGTGTATATCTGGCATATTATAGTGTGTTGGCCTTGGATATGTGTGAGTATTCCTATCCAATGTGTGTACAAAGCATGAATGATGTACAATGTTGTGTGTGTGTGTGTGCACAAACATCTGTGACTGACAGATATGTATAGTTCACTGTGTCATCAGACATGGGCTTCATTTCTCTAAGTGTAGGAGCATTCCCAGTATGACCTTCTGTATTGAGTGTGTGACTCCATTCCAGGTAGGTTGTATTCCTGTTCAGGATTTGGTGTTCTACACCTACAGCTTGCAACTTGTTTCTGCAGGATATCTGTAGATAGGCTGACAATATGGAGTCACAATGGGTGACAGATAGTGGGGTACTGTAACTATTGTGTCTGTGCTCCTTGTGTTACATGGTTGGTGATAGCAGATATATTCAGAGATATGTACTGTTTTACACTGTGATGTATTATGTCATCAACTACTGACAGATATACTTATTTGCTCACAGTTATTTCCTGGGAAATACAAGATGAATGAAGCTGTGTTGAGTATTGTGGTCTGCAGCCTACATATTCTTGCACACTCATGCCATTCTGGAGGGGTAGCTGCAGACACTTGCTGATCGGTTTGTGTAAATGGTCCAACACCTTCTGCTATGGTGTCTGAGGATCCTCTTCTTGTACATCTATCGACATAACAGAATGGCCATGTCCTGCTGTGATCATACATCTCAGCTGTACAGATTCACCCAGGTTACCCAGAGGCAGGGCTCATATATCTGGTCAGTTCCCCTTCACATTGTGGTATACAAGCAGTTTTGTAGCCACCCATTACTGGGTATGCAGGCAGGGGTAGTATGGGCACACGTCAGAGTTTCAGACTTCACACACACTCAATGATGTCCATGTTTCTATACCCCACCCACTCTGCTATTCTTTCATCTTCCTAACATTATACGAGCAATATCTGAGAAGTATCCCTATAGTTGTCCCTTCATCCCAGCGGTATTTAGGGGTTGGTCAACAGTTCATGCATTTGTGTTCTGTTGACTGTGTTATGTTGTTAGTTGGGACCCCATGAGATAACATACATTGGCAGTACGGGTGAGACACAGGCCTTTGACAGAGGACTGTAGGGCATTTGTTAGTGATGCAGGTCATCTGTAGCAGGTGAGTACATTCTCTCACTCCTACATTCCCAGGCTGCAAGCCACTGAATTCAACAGGGGTGACAGGGTAAGTGTGCGAGGTGTTAATGGCATTAGTTCCTGTCCATATTAATCCATTGGTCTGGATGCTGGCAGGGTGCTGCTTACATCTAGGGACACACCTGCATGGGACACCTCTTCAGCATATTGCATTCTGTGGGTATTCCCATACAGAAGTGGGGGTCATACTGTACTCATTCCCAACAGCAGGGATATGACCTGTGGTAAACCTGTGGCTGATGGTGGGGTGAGCTGAGTGCGTGTGTGATATGGAAGCTTCTTGCAGCTGACTGACAGATATACCTGGGACATTCCCCTTATGCTGCCTTGTGCGGTGACATAGGCAGTCTCTCATTACTTCATAACTGTGCCTTCTGTGGTCTGCCACTGATTGGCCAGACTCATACTACACAGACAACTAATGTGCTGCTAACCTGTATGTACAATTCCAAAGGTGTGTGCAGTTGACAGTTACATTTTATGTACTCTGTCTTGGGTACTTCCACATGTGTACTGTGTGTATGTCTGGGCCCACATTCATTGCATGTCCATCTTTCAAATGGTGAAAAATATTGACTTCTAGACAGTGAGTATGGATGAATGCTGACATGGGTATTGCTGAGATGGATTGTGGTTGGCACTGCAGTTGTCGGAAAATGGACCTGTCATCAACAGTACTAGCCATTGGCCAATGAGACACAACCCTCCTTGCCTACATGCTGACCACATCCAGACAATATTGAACACACAACCTAACACACAGACCACTGCATAATGTACACATGCAACAATCTATCCTGTAAATTGGGCCAGCTCAGGTAATCTGTGCTCCGCTGTTATTAAACCCACATATACATGTTACTGCATTTCTACATAGGATTGTAGGGGGGGGGCACACCTGACAAGTGTAAACATTTGCTATGACTGTACTGGTATTTCAGGTACTCTGTTGGCTTCCATTTCATTTTGTATTCTGACCGATAATGAAGACTAGAGGCATATCAGTAAAGTACAGATCTTAGGTTTTATTCACCTACATTTCAGTTTCAAACTTCTTACCCTTCAGAACTAACCTACAACTGCCAGACCTGTTGTAGTCTGTCTGTGTAGGTCTGGAGGGGGCTGTTCACCATTGCCAACAATTGGAGGCCTTAGCACAGCCTTTCTTTATGGTCATCTACACCTGTCCTGCTGGCTGAGGCTGGTGTTAGGTATGTGAGCCTCACTGACATGCATCTGTGTGCCCTATAAACACACATTTGGGCCATCACTTGTACTGCAGTGGGATTTGTGACCTTATCTTGTACTGCCTACTTTGTTGACATCAGTATTTGTTATGGATTTCATGCTGCCCATATAGGTGTCCACTATAAGCTGCCATCCCATTCAGCCACGCAATTCCCTTGCATGCTCACATCCATACCATAGATACAACTAGCAGAACATATTACTCCATTTAGCAATTGATAAAAAGAGTGATTTACCTCGTGGCTGTGCCAGTATTGAGGATGGTGCTGGAGGGCTGACTATGTCAGATGCACATAGTACACTCCCTACACATGGTAAAGCACAGGTAGTGTCATGTTTGGCATCCCTTTTACTGTATGTGCGAGTCAGAGAGGTGTCATTCCCTGGGTCCATACCATGTCAGTGTATGTGCTATGCATTGCCTCTTTGCCAAAGTCTGGGCATACTGGGCACACCTCGTTCTGCCTACATGGGCAGGCTCAGTTTTTTTCTCTGACTCCCTCTGTGCCTGTGATGACCTTGGCAATGTTGGGGGGCTGTGTGGCCTTGCCCCATGCTGTTCCTGCTGCAGCTGTTTCCACAGGATCATATTGTGTAGCATGGCACATACAATGAACATTTGTGTACATGTAGCTGAAGAGTACTGCAAGGCTCCACCTGATATGTAAAGGCAGTGGAGCCGTGACTTGAGCATCCCAAACACACACTCTATTTTGATTCTGGTTTGTACGTGTGCTTTATTATGGAGTTGTTGTTGAGTGTGTGTGCATTTCTGATGGGTGTCATCAGCCACATCTCCAGTGCATAACCAGCATCCCCCACTAGGTGGCCATATGGGATGTCCCCACTGGCAAATGTCTGGTACAACTGTGTCATATGCCAGATGTTGGCGTTGTGATAACTTCCAGGGCTGCCAGAACACACATTCAAGGTAATGCCCTGGGCATTGCACATGACCTAGCAGTTGATAGAGGAGAAGCCCTTGTGGTTTATGTAGACCCTACCCCACTCACAGGGTGGTGCTTTGATGTGTATGTGCATACAGTCCATAGCATCCACTACCTCAGGGTATTCTGCTATTTGGTGGAAGAGATGCTTAATGCTGGTCAATTCTTCACAGGTGTTGAGGAAATATATGTGTTCACCGGCATGTGCTGACATGGCATCTAAGAACTGGTGGAGTACCCTGGATGCTGATGCATGTGAGATCCCCATGATATCCCCAGTTGGCCTTTGGAAGGTACCTGTGGCTAGTATTCCTAAACCTACACATACCTTGGTATCCACTGGGATGGGTTCCCCTCTGTTGGTTCTGTGTGTGAAGTGTGGCTAACACAACTTCACAATTTGCTGTAGAATATTCCTGTCCACCCTATAGCGCTCCACTATCTTCAGATCATGTAGCCCCTGGTAGGTTACCCTGGGTCTGTACACTCTTCTCCTCCTCCTCACTGTGGGTTAGTCATCAGCATTCACATCCTCACCACCCTCAGTCTCTTCCACATATTGATGTATGAGAGCAACAGCAGCCACTAACATTTTGTTAGTTTTGTCAGGTAAAATTTCCCTGTCTGTGTGCACCAGTGGTGTAGAGTTTGTGGGGAAAAAACAGAGTGAAAGGCATTTACATAGTTTATAGTAGTGTGCTGAGATGGGCAGCTGCCTGTGTAATTGGCTGATTCTGATACATTTCCCCTGCCAGCTATGCTTGTTCTCCTTGATTGCCTTCCTACTGCTCTTTTCCCTTCCCATTGCCTTCCCATTTAAACCCTGAGGTGCATTGCACATGCCCAGTGCTCAGATGTGAACAGAGCTGCTATTTCCTGTGTTTTTTTGTTTTTTTTTGTTTAAAACCCAGTGCATGGCACACACACTCATTTAGGCAGCCTCAGACACACCCTCTTCCTTAGCTGTGCGTAGCTAAAGGCAAACACGGGCCACAGAGCTCCAATAAGCTTACAGCATGCAAGATACTCCCCCTTATGAGGTCATTTACCTCTTATACTTATACCATGGTATTGCTGGACCAACACAGTTGGGTACAAGCTAACACTGAGAGAAATTCTGTGATTCAGTATCAATCCCCTCATTTGCATAAAACAGAATTACCACACATGCTGAGCTTTCCCCCTTAGCAGCCACTATTCCCTGGTATTGTTGTTTTATGCATGCCATTGACTATCATGGCAAAATGCTGATTTTGGTTTTAAAGCTTATTTCCAACTTTTTTTCATATTTTCGGACCGATCCCGTTTGCCCTATGCTTAAATGGCCAAAATCAGCCAAAACAAAATAAAAGTTATTTTTTATAATTTTGCAACTATTTTCCATGCCAATTGCCATTGGCATGCCTACTACATCGAATACATGCTTTCTTTGGAGCTGTCATGCGTCCGTTTTGTAATTTGCAGAAATGTATTCGGTTAGTAACCAAATACATTTCTGCAGGTTACACTATTCCTGCACAGACACCTGCCTGCTTCCTGGATTGCTAATTCACCTCATTTGCAAGGTTTTCATCAGCAAATGGAGTAATTAGCATATAGCAGTGGTGTCTGTGCAGGAATAGTGTAGGAATGCTCATGCACATTCTGGGAGCTCGTTCCTGGATCGCACATTGGCCATATTGCCTGCAGTAGCTCTTGCACTATTCCTGCACTCTGTGCAGAGCTTGCTGAATCCTGGGGAATGTTTTATTTTGCTGTATCACAGGTTTTCCATTTAACTTTGTAGCTGAGGTACCCTCCATGTGGACTCTATACATCCTTCCCATGTTTTTATGGCTTTTAAGCAAATGATCTAGTTTTATTCTGACATCACAAAGACATATTCATGTTTAAATGTGTGTGTGTGTGTGTGTGTGTGTGTGTGTGTGTGTGTGTGTGTGTGTGTGTGTGTGTGTGTGTGTGTGTGTGTGTCTCCTACAATTTGCTGGTGCCTCACCTGGATCTTGTTTCACTGCCATGAACCCTTTAAATGTCAATATTGGCTCTTGCTGTCCAGTGTACCTGAACTGGCTTAATCAGGTAACAGGATAATGGATGTTCAGTAAAATGTATTTATCCCTGAATGCTTTAATAAGTCTCACAAAAAAGCCACACTATAGCCCTTTCCAGGTGCTTATCCCATTCCAGGTTATAAACTTGTTTGTTTTGTTACTGTTCTGTTTAAAGTAAAAACATTTTATTTACATAATTATTAATTTATTACCTCTTGCTTTTATGTTAATTTGCTACACCCCATGATTATTTTTATTTTACTTAGTTACTGTAAAGGAACTTTTTCTGTAAACTTGCGCACACACAATCAGCACATAATTCATTAGAAATATATATAAATACTGCAAATGTAGAAGAGTATTGAGAAATAAGATCTTTTAATCTCAGCCTAGTTCCTGTAACTTCACAAGTTGGAGGTATATTTCACAGCTTGCAGCAACTGTCGAATGCGCTGGATGACCACTGACTAGTTGTCATCACTGCATCATCCAACATCAAGACTGACATACAAATATAATTGTTCTTGCTGCTGCAGATAGCTGTTTTTGATGTTTATCAGGGTGCCGTGATCAACTAACATGTCAGTTTTACTGTAAGCCATGCACATAAAAGGATTACAATAGAAGTAACACAGCTTTCACAGTATTTGAACTTGTTCCCTGACCATGGATACTCCCTCAGATATTTAAGTTTGATCACCAACTTCTTCAGAACAAACTCTCTTTAAAGACTTAAAAAAAAAAACCTTTTACAACTGTACAATAAAATCACAAAATTCTTTCATTTTACCTCAAAATAGAAGTGGGATACACAGACTCCTATGCTTAGGACCTTTATGCTTATTTAGATAAATGCACTGACAGGGCTTTTCCTAACAGGACTACATCAAGAGGCAAATTTAACAACAAACCAAAGGCTCTTGATATATTAGTACTAAATCTTAATACCTGAGAGACGGCTGACTATACCCCTGTTCTTGTACTTAGTGAGTATGGAATCAGTCTGCCTAACAATGCAGTTACCCATCAATAGGATATTTCCATAAATGTATTTAATCATGAAAGGCTCAGGACTATTTTGTTGTTTGTGGCACATTGATAAAGGAGAGTGTATAACAGATGTGTTTTTGGGGAATTTCACTGGCGCCTACACTTACGAGTTTTACAAGGCTTAGGCAGTGATTTCTTAGGGCAGCCACGGTGGTGCAGTGGTTAGCATTGCCACCTCACAGCAAGAGGTTCTCTGGTCGATCCTTGGCTGGGGTGCCTTCTGTGCAGAGTCTGCATGTCCTCCCTGTGGTTGTGTGGGTTTCCTCCGTGTGCTCTGGTTTCCTCCCACATCCCAAAGACATGCTACAGGTGGATTGGACACTCTAAATTGGCCCTAGGTGTGTGTGTGTGTGTGTGTGTGTGTGTGTGTGTGTGTGTGTGTGTGTGTGTGTGTGTGTGTGTGTGTGTGCCTTCTGTGGAAGGTTGGGCGCCGGGCTGGCAACTCGATACCGTAAAACTCCACTGCCAATCAAGAGTGGACAAGGTGATGTTCTGTGGTGACCCCTAACCAGGAAAAAGCCGAAAGAAGAAGAAGGCAGTGATTTATTAACAGAGAAATAATATGAGGAAGTTGTATTTGTATGAATGAGAATGAAATATTATGATGCTGACTGTACATCTAGGATTTCTAGTAGGCTACCTGCAGGTTTACTATATGTTTACACTTCTTGCACATAAAACCAGTTTTGCTGAATTATAAGGTTCATTTTCACTGTGCATGTGGCAGTTGTTAGATGGCCTAAGGATATCAAATATTAGAAGGCTAGTGATGGAAGGAAGGATAGACAATTGACTGTTTGGAAAAACATGTTGTCCTTCCCTTTCCAGGCAAAGGGGGATATTTAAGTTGTGTATCTAACATCAATAACTTAATATCTCCAGATGAAGGGCTCATGTCAGCTCAAAAGCTTGAGTAATTGCAAAAACTTTGTTCATCCAATAACAGGAATTACATCATGAATTTGGAGAAGGACTATAGATTTCATTGCTAAAAAAGAACAAAATTTAGCTCTTCTTTTTTTCTAAATGAAATCCATAACATCTCATATGTACAAAAGGCACTAGGCCAATAACATTTGAAGGAAAGTGTATTATTAATTCAGTTTTATAAGACTCAGGTATTTGTGTTTCTAAAACATGGATGGCTGTACTCAAATACCTTGTTGACATTATTTTTTAGTTTTATTTTGTGCATTATTAATCCCAATGCTCTAAACATCTTTGGAATGCTACTTACACTCAGAGGGTATCAAACAGTAATAAAATAGGGGGAACAAAAGCATAACGTGAGTTATCTGCACTGCTCCAGTCCTGAATTTCTTTAGTTATTCTATTCTTGAAGTTCAAGGAGGATTACCTCTCATTAATAGCATTTTTATACCATATAATTCCTTTTACAGTCTACTCAGCAAATAGTATAGGCATTCTAAATCAGTCATGAGGAAGGAATTTCTTTTCAGGGCTGTGTGCATTGCATTATAACATGGCATAATAATAATTATTTATGTTATTCTCTATCTGAGGTTACCTTTGTGCATCAGTGAACACATACTGAAGGAACAAAATGTAGAATATTCTGCAAAGTTATTGCTTTTATTTATTCTGGCATTCATATTCAGTCAACATATTTTTGATGTGCTGTTTGGTTGATTTGAAAGTATTTTAATGCATTTTGCCATCTAATGCAAGCAGCCATAAACCAGTATCTACAGCTCCTGAATGCGGAAGATGTTTTAATTGTTCCACAGAGTTTCCAATGATTGACAGTTTTACCTAGATTTGTTTACATGTGCATCACTTATTATTTAGAAGTGATAAATGAACAGAATGTGATAATAAAGGAATGTATGCACCAGGTAAGACCTATAGGTTTAATTGGGAGTAAAAGGCATTCTTAAAGGTGAATTAATCTGTAGTGGGTACTTTTTGTTCACAGATCAACACTGTTTTTAAAAGTGTTGCTGGGCTTTTTGAAAAAGGCTACCTCTTCTGTACAAAGCTCTAGGAGAAACTTCATGGACATAACATTATGTACTTTTGTATATAGAGTCTATGGCTCACCTAATAGCAATACTTCTAGTCAATGCTTATTTTACAAGATTTAGGTTTAACAGCTAATTATCCCCTCCCCAAGCTGTCTCAAGATCAAAACAAGACATCCATCTCATGAATCAACTAATTCTCATATAAAAAGTCAGTATATGCAGACAATCCATATAGCACACATAAAATGAACAGTTTGAGACAGCTGTTACCCCTCACTGTGAAATTATATTAGCTGAATGGAAAATGTTGAGACAACTTGTATTGTTCAACACCTTTTAACTAATCAGAAAATTTTGACCTTAGGCTAAAAATCTGGGATCATTTTGGATCTGATAGTTGCTGAATATGACTAGGCCCCTAAGGGCGCTTATTATTATAGGATGAGGTTCTAACCTACCACACAAACATTGTGGCATGTTATATTCTTCAGTCCTTCCATGTTCCATTTTGATTTCTTCCCTTTCACCTGCCCTTAACATTTTTTTAATGTCCACTGCTTAAAAATAATTTTTGGTATTTTATTTCTACCAGTTTTGCCAATTTTACATCTGAGTCTCAAATGTATGGTCTATGAAAAGTATACTTTGTCATTGTCAATGTAATTTGGGACCAAAATTTTCTACCTTTTTAATTAGCTTGAATGAAGTTAGACTTTTCATTTAATCCATCAAATATGACTTTCACATAAATCTGTATTGAAGACTTATTTTCTTGTTGTCAGGTTTGAATACAGTAACAATTGCCATCACTTTTCCATACAAAGTGATAATGATACGGCAAACTATACATAGATTATTCTCCAAGCCTTCAAGAATTAGGACAATAGAGCCCTGGCAGCATACACACATAACTCAGTGAGACATGAGGCCGCAAATCACAAAGCTTTCACTGCCTCTAAATTTGTACATCTGAGTAGAAATATCCTGGTAATGGGTGAACCCATTGTAAAGCTCACTAACTCAGTAGTCATGATGGTGGCGAACAAAGACAAGGTAACAGCTAGGCTCTTAAAATCTGTCATACAGGACAAATACAACTACTATGTGATTACTAGATGAGGTCAGCCACAAACACCATGTAAACACATATTGGAGCTCACCTATGCATGTGTGAAATGCAGGTAAGATGCTGCCCCTGAGTCGACTGCTGCACTGAGAATGATGTCAAGGTACAAAGAGAACATAAGTGGCTTCAACAATTAACTAAGTAGCAGGTATCATTCTAGAGTAATCCAGTATATGCCAGCTTGGGACAAGATGATAGACAATCCAACTCGATTCATCTAGGATGGCCTACAAATTTCATACCATGGATTCCACATATTAGCCAAAGCACTTGCTGTCCCCATTGCACATCTTTTAATAAATCCTGCCTTTTGGAACTTTCAACATAACAAAGTGTTTTCTTGTAAATTCCCATCTGGACCATGTCAAGGTTCTTCTGCTCAGTGCCAGTATTGTTAACAATACATTGATAAAACTTCAGTCTCCTTGGACCCATTATAAAGATAGCACACCCTTTTTACTGGGTGTCAATGA
This sequence comes from Protopterus annectens, assembly GCF_019279795.1. Classification (NCBI taxonomy): domain Eukaryota; kingdom Metazoa; phylum Chordata; order Ceratodontiformes; family Protopteridae; genus Protopterus; species Protopterus annectens. The sequence continues at coordinate 335,579,550 of NC_056728.1, read as the reverse complement.
CTATTATGCATTTACACCTGCTAGAAACTGGGGGAATTTCATTTTTTGGCAGAGGGCCAGTTATCAATAGACAAATGCTCTAAAATGCCCCAACAGAAACTATTGCCCTTCAAACTACTCCAAGCAAGACAACATATCTGTTAAAAGCCTGCCAAATGTCATCTTACAGGTCCCCAGTGGACCACAAATGATCTCTAAATGTACTTATTACAGTAGTAGAAATTGATAAACCTTTTTCATGGATAAATTTAGCCATCCATTGATTGACTGGTGCATCTATACCACAAAGATTGGATACTGCCATAGATTCCTGGACATAGAAAATTCTAACTCACTTGTACAAATAACTATCCATTCAATGGGGATCATTATATCTTTTTGACTACATCCCTACTAGCACTGCACCAACTTGTACAACTGCTGTAATGTCTTTGTCTTGGTTCTATATAACTTCATTGAATAGTCATTTCAATGAAGCTGACTTCATCGACCCAAAATCAGTGAACTGAATTTCCGCGAATGTTGATTACCACAAAAGATTTCACCAAAGAAAGGAAGCATTTGGCTAACAGCACAACTTTGCCCTTTTCCCCACCATAGTGTGATTTCAGAGTTGGTATATATATTTAGGGGGTATGGAGGTGCAGCCACACACATTGGGGATTGTGGGGGTGTTGAATCCCCCCACTTGGGTGGGTTTAATATACTGCAGTTTGTGTTCCAATGTGGTTTTGGCTAGGTGATTACTTTCCCTGGTGATTTATTTTCCGATGGGTTCATTCGCGGAAATTCAGTTCACTGATTTGGGGGTCGATGAAGTCAACTTCGTTGAAATTGCACTTTGATGAAGTAATATAGACCCCCTTGTCTCTGGTGAAAACCAATCACCACTCAGCAGTCTTCTGTTTCATGGCACCTAAACCTTCCACAATGAACATTTCTAAATTCAACAAGTTTAAAAAGCTAAACCTCTTAAAACTATACAATGAGCTACCAAAATTCAGCTGCAATTTTCCAGCCCACATATAGCCTCAGCTGTCACTTATTGTGATTAATTTTAATCCTATCTGACAAGCAGCTTAAACCAATCTATCCCACTCAGAATTAAATAAATTGTGGGCATATAGTGAAATCCTTTGGTGGGATGTCCACATTGCTAAGGTCTATAATAAAACAATAAATAATTAACATTTGCCAAAAATGTAAATCTGCCTTATATTAAAGACTTAATCAAAAAGATCAGTAGGAATATGTAAGTTACCATAAGGAAGATCAAAGCTTAACATGATTTAAATTAGCATCCAACCCCAAGTATAGACATAAATCCTTATTTAACTGTAACTGGCAGTTAAGAAATGATACTCCACAATGCTCTGAATTAATTCATAAAAGCATTATCCATTCTGACCCTAAATATATTTCTAATGTAGTTGCAGTTAGATTTAGTACCAACAGTGATTAAAGTTCACTGAACTCTTCAGTCCGTGTCTTCTAGTGGGATTATTATGGGACACATCCTTCCTACACTGACAATACCATCTGTATGGGGCCAGGCAATATACTTGGTCGATTAATTAGTCTGTAACTCTGCTTAAAAATGTTAAATTTCAGTAACCTGACAGAATATGTTCCTGAGATGTGGAAAATAACTGTCATTATGCCACTCCATGAAGGGAGGACCCACCTCAGATGCTAGTAACTGTAGATCCTTCAGCCTAGAAAGCCAAATTTCCAATACCGTGGAATGCATCAGATCTAATTTCAAAAGCCCCAGTATAAAAGTTTTATTGGTTCAGACCTGCTGCAATATGGTTTTGTTTTAATAGCATATATTTCTTTATGAAAGTCATGGAAGCTCCATGAAAGTCATGGAAGCTGTAGATGGTGATCTAGGTGATTCGGTCATGTTGCTTAACGTTGCTAAATCAGGCATGGGTAGTTATGATAAGTGGGTGTAAAAAACTGAAAGGCTGCCAGCCCAGCCAGATAGAAGCTTGCAAATAATTTTATGTGATTTGTAAATATTAATGTAATCCACAGTCTGGTTTTACAAATGTAAACGAGAACTATATGTTATGATTAAACTACATGTTGTAATGAGCACAAAAATGTAATCACAGGACACTCTGGTGATAAGTCAAGCATTGTATGACTGCTTGATCTCAAACTTGGAGCCGTGATGTCTGGACCAGCAAATTATTTTTATTGTTTTTCGACCAGAGTTAATTGATAGATTTTACATATATATAATGTATTTTATTGCTGTGGCTTCCTGCAGGTGCACATTACAAAAAGAAATGTAAATTTTGAGTTTCTTTTAGGCTGGGAAGCTAAATCAGAACTGTTAAGAATGATGTAATCTAGTCAGCAGTGATATATTATAAATGTAAGACTTTCTGAGAGAGAGAGAGAGAGAGAGAGAGAGTGAATCAGAGTATTTTGGGTTTTGACTGAACTTGAACACATTAACTCACCAGCTCTTTGCTTTGCTTTTAAGTAGGATATTTATTTAGAACAGTGACTTCTCTTAGAAAGAGATAGAAGATAGTAAGATTAGACAAGCTGTTTTCTAAATTTATGTCAGACTATTCTACCGTATTATTTAAGCATTTCCTGTGATGTATGAACTTTTGACTAGCACTGTGTTCAATTAAGGAGATTTGTCTTGTGTTTTATTATTTATTATTGAATATTTTTTAAACCTTTCAACTGTGGCTGTTTTGTGTAGAGATAATTTAAGCTCTAGAGTACATTGCATGTATGTAGTGATACTGTCCAAGCCACTCATTAAGCCTTGCTGTTCATCATACTTACTAATTGAATAATAATAATATTGCACTGTAAAACTGTACACCCTTTGGTAAGGGCCTTATTAGTAGCTGATGTTAGTAGTTGGTGGCCGTGACTTCTACCTTATAACCTGGGCAGAGAAGGGGGAATAGCTGGAGAACCTGTGCCAGCCTTCCTCAGGAGTGTCTATGTGTTTGTATATAACTCATATCTCAAATTTGTGTGTGTCAGCTACTTGGGCAGGGGCATGAAGCACTGCTTGGACATAGAGGGTGCTGGAGGTTTTAGCTTGACCACTAGGCTGAGACCTGTACCCTATAGCTGTGCCAGTGGGGAGTCTTACTAAGGATGAAACCATTCCCATTCCCAGACTGACTGTGATCTCTGTGTGCTGTTAAGGGAAATTGTAATTTACTGTGTGTGTACTTGTTATCCTTTCCAATGTGTATGCCCCTCACTGATGTTAGTGGTGAGGATTGAGGTTCTTTGATTACTGGGCCAGTGCATGGGCATCACAGTGGGTTGAGGACCCAGCCTACTCTGACTTACTCCAGGGACCCCTGCTAATGGTGAGAGGGGTATATGTGCCCCTATTGGCCAGTGTGTGTCTGCCATAAAGCCCAGCAGCCCTAAGTCAGTAAGCCACTGGCCATCCAGTGTCTAGTTGCCCAGCCTGGATTACCTGGGATAACTCTGTTGAGTAAAAGCTACATGTAAAACCAACCTGCCAAACATGAACTGAGAATTGCTATGCTTAATGTAGGTTCACTGACAGGACGCAGCAGATGACATGATGATATGTAGAAGGCTGGACATCCTATGTATCCAAGAGATGTGATGGAAGGGCAATGCAGCAAAGCCACTTAGCTTGGGATCCAGACTCTACTACTCGGAGGGGGACAGGCTAGAAATGGTGTAGGAACTGTGGTGAGAGATAGCCTTCAGAAGGCAATGAAGGATATCATAAGAATTAATGACAGACTCATGGCAATCAGATTCCAGTGCAATGATAGGGCAGTATTCATAAGCTAAGCCTATGCCACACAGCAGGGTTGTTATAGTGAGGAAAAGACAGCATTCAGATAGCAGTTGCAGGACCTACTAGATAAAGCAGGACAACATGAATTGGTATTGATAATGGGTGACTTGAATGCACATATTGGGACAGAACAGGATATGAGGACTGCCTGAGTCGTCATGGGTGGGGCAACAGGAATAAAGAAGGAGAAGCCATTCTAGACTTCTGTCTGGCAAATGGCTTGAAAGTAGTCAACACATGGTTCAGAAAGAGAGACAGTCACAAAATCACATACAACAGTAGCCAACATGCAACTCGGGTAGACTTCCTCCTAGTAAGGAAAAGGCACTGGGGTAGAATCCATGATTGCAAAGTCATCCCAGTGAAACAGTTGGTCCACAGCATAATCCACTAGTTGCCACAATCAGCTGCATGCAGTGGTCAGAGAAGACTCTAAGGTCAACAGAGACCAGGTAGAAAACCTAGAAGTTGACTGGAGAGAAAGTACAACAGTTCAAGGAATTACTCAGGGTTCTAGCACCCCAAAAAGAGGAGGAAATAGGTGGAGTTGAACAAGTATGGCACCGCCTAAAAACAGCATGTGTTTGGACTACAGAAAAGATATGTAGCTGAGCCATGTATGGAAATAAGGTACATAAGGAAAACTGGTGGTGGAATGCAGAAGTCCAGGAAGTCATCAAAAGAAAGGAGTCCCGGAAGAAGTTGGAGATAGAAAAAAACTGATGAGGCTAGGAAGGACTACTGGTTGGCTAATAATGAAGCTATGAAAGAAGTTGCAATAGCAAAGAATAGGGCATCAGAGGCAATCTACCAACTTCTGGAAAGTGACTCATTAAGTGGCACAAAGAAACTATATCAGGTTGTAAGGCAAAGACGGAAAGATAAAGAATATAGTCAGAGACCCTTCATAACTGATGCCAGCAACAACCTGTTCACCCATCCATAGGACATCAAAGGCAGATGGAAGAAGTATTTCCAGCAGTGTCTGAATGAAGAAAACCCCACAGAAGCTGTACTGCCCCAAAAACAGCCTACAATGAGAGAAGAGGAGGAGCCCACCCTAGAAGAAGTAAGAACAGCACTAAGGAAAATTAAGTCAATGGAAAGCAGCAGGCTCAGATGAGTCACAGCAGATATGATAAAGATGCTTGGTGAGACAGAGCTGAAATGGCTCCTGAGAGTACTAATAGTACCGTGGAGAGAAAGGCATATCCCAGATGACTGGAGAATAAACATAATCGTGCCACTGTACAAGAACAAATGGGCCAATCCTAAACTGTGGGCAGTACAGAGGCATCAAACTCATATCACATTGCATGAATGTTCTAGATATGATGATTGATAAATGGATAGGCAGAGTAGTAGAATGTAATATGGGAGATGAGCAGTTCAGATTCAGATCAAGATGCAGCACAATTGACCTGATGTTTGCAGTGAGACAGATAGTTGAGAAGAAGCTAGAGATGAGGAGAAAGTCCAAGTGATCATTCCTAGAATTGGAGAAAGCATATGATAAGGTCCCAAGAAAGCTGACCTGGGCAGTACTGCAGTGGTGTGAAGTCACAGAAACATTGGTAGAATTAGGGCAGGCTATGTACAAGGAGCCAGTGACTCAAGTACGAACAGTGTTTGGCCTCACAGAGGGGTTCCCAGTGGGAGTGGGTGTACATCAGGGTTCAGCTCTGAGCCCACTGCTGTTCATACTGATGATGGACTACATTAGCAAACCTGTCAAAGGGGGCAGATCAACAAAGTTGATGTATGAAGACAATGTGGCATTATAGACATACTCTGAGATAGAACTTCAGCAAAGCATAGGAGAATGGAATGCAAATCTGAAGGCACATGGGATGAAACTAAACAAAAATAAGAGGGTGATAATGGCAGCAAATTGGGGAAATCAGAAGAAGTTGAGAATAGAGATAGAAGGGAAGATAGTGGAATAGGTAAACTGCTTCAAGTATCTGAGAGGGGTGGTTGAGGAGAAGGGAAGTCCGAATGAAGAGGTCTAAGCTAGAATCAAAGGGGCTGCAGCCAACTGGCATAGAGTGTCAGGTGTAGTCTATGACAGAAGAATGCCAAAGAAGCTAAAAAGTAAGGTGTACAAGACAGTGGTGTGACCAGAACTGCTGGATGGTACATAAACCTGGGCAGTAAAGGCAGAACAGTTGGAGAAGCTAGAGGTGATGGAAATGAAGTGAAAGATGGTAGGATGCACACAGTGGGACAGACGAAGAAATCAGGACATAAGAGCAGAAGCCAAAGTAGATGCAATTGCAGAAAATATCAAAGAGAACAGATTATGGTGGTTTGGACATATGCAGAAAAGCAGAAGACAATCTGGGGAAGAAGATTTGTGACAGACAGGAAGAAGGTAAGAGGAAGCGAGGATGTTCAGCAAAGCGGTAGATGGATTGTGTGAAAGAAGATCTGCGACAGTCAGGCAAGAGTGTTGAAGAAGGCAGGAGTATGGCACTGAATTGAAAGAGTAGGTGACAGTTAACAAGATATCCCGACCCCATGTAAACAATGGGAAAAAGGGGCTGATGATGGAAGCTGTAGATGATCATGCAGCTAATAGTGCACACCATAACCTGGCCAGCAACTTTGACATTATCATCATGCAGGAATTGAATATAAATGTAAACACTTATGTTATGAGATAGATTATAAATTGGATGGCGAATAGATCCCACATAGTTACAGCAACAGGTACCACTACGGAAAATTAACAAGTGACTAGTGGCATTCCTCAGTGCTCAGTTCTGGGACAGACTTCTTCTGTTTGGGATCTTTTAAGATCTCCAAGCTGTTGACATTACATACAGCTGGCTAGAATTTCTGCAAATGCAATGTGGGTGTTTTCATTCACTGGAGAAGCTAGAGGTGATGGAAATGAAGTGCCTGAGAAAGGTGGTAGGATGCACATCTGATGTTGTGTTAATACAGTAAAGTCTAGACAATACAAATCACTGGTACATTGGAAAAAAAGCTTAAATGAATTGCAAAGAAGTGTAGTATTATCAAATTTGGTAAGCAAATCTCTACAGCTACTTACAGCATAAGCAACAACCCTACTCCATACATAACAGTCAATGGTCAAGAATTGTTTTTTTTTCCTCTGTCAAATCATTGAGGACTGAAGTCACTAAAAATGACATGCATTTGAGTTTCAGACTTCATATCTTCAGAAAACCTATGCCTGTGCAAAATTGTCATTCTAGTGACTTTCTAAGTTTATAAGATGAATATTTTAAATCTCTGTCTGATTTTTGGGCCTTCATCCATCACATCATTTTTGGCTTTGTCCATAATTCTTGCTCTAAAAGGCTGAGAGGTGCACTCTAAACTGATATGGTCACTAGGGAGCTTGGTACCTTCTCTATCCTTTGAGCACCATGTAGCAACAATAGTCAGGAAATTATTCCATCCAGCTCAAATGATAAATAAAGGTATGCTATCCTGGTCAAAAGGAGTTTATCCTTCTTCTATACTCTGCCCTGATCCACTAATTATAGAAAATAACACCCTTTTATTACATATCTATTCAAGCAAATCACACAGCTGGGAAGATCTCAAAAGTTATTAACAAAAAAAAAAAAAATCACCAGACTAAAGCCCATTCGCTACCAAAACAGGCTTGAAGCTCTATCCCTATACCTAGCTCTTAAAGACTACTGCATGATGATTTATATCTAGCATTCAGAGCATACCTCTCAAATTTCCAGATTTTCGCAGAATGTCCAGATTCTTCATAAAATGTGTGGTTTTCTGGCAAATCATTGGGAAGATCTGAGGAATTAAGTCACTAAATAATGACATACATTTGAGTTCAGACTTCATATCCTTCAGAAAATGCATGGCAACACAAAACCTTTTACTTAAGTAACTTTCTAAGTTTATAAGCACAATTATTTAAAATGTGTCCCTGTTTTTGGGCCCTTGTCCCCCCATTTTCTCAGGCTTTGTCCAGATTTCTTGCACTAAGAGGGTGAGATGTATGATTCGGAGTTGTTAAAAGATCCAACTCTTCATGATTCCCTACACCTTTGCAATATAAATGGTTCCAAAGCAAAGACTTGAATATCCATCAACAAATAAATAAATAAGATCCATTGGCACTTCCCCTCTCTCTGGAATAATCTACTGTTAAAAACAAAGTAGTGTTCTCATTTTCTCTAAAGCAGACCTTGCTAATTGGTAGAGTGTCCATAAATTCATCCCAGTCCTCACTTGTAAAGTAAATCAGACACCCATATTAAATTGGCAGTCCACTACCCTAAGTATGCACTAGAATCTCCAGTTTATCAGCATATAAAATATATGAAAATTGCTTTTTTGAAAAGATCATCTTTTTATTAAATCTGTCAGAAATAAACTGTGTAGTTCAGTGTAACAGACACCAGATTAAATAGTACAGGCCACAATTCATCAGGTGTAAAAAATCAGTTGGCTGGCTTTTATATATATTCTACTTGCTATAAGCTCAGAAAACCTTGTGAAAATCATGACTTGCATTCACTGCAAATACTGTATAGCAATCATCTCATTAAATTATGTAAGACATAATCCTGTACATGTTTGAACTTGATCATTAATGTGCATGATAACCACAGTTTGTCTTAAAACACAGAAGATCTGTTACTAAACCTCTTTAATATTTTAAACATAACTGCCATATTTATTAAAATATAAAAAAGCAGAAAGCAGAAATTGTATAAACAAACTGATATCTAGATAACTAGTGCAGATCCCATTCCTGTATATTTACTACTTTTTTGGTGTAACAACAGCCAGTAATGCAAACAAATGGCCACATTTTAAAACTCAATAAAATTTGTTATTCAAGTTGCAAAAACAAGTGACTAAATGAAAATGTGCACCATATCAAAGACTTTTTGCCAAGTTGCCATGAACCTTGCCCTTAATCCAAGCCATATAGCAGACCATTAAGTATGGTATTCTCTCCTATCGCCACTGCTGTATTCAAACTATTGCTGCCATGATGTGGATGGTTGATCAGTGTATAACCACTTGAACTATAAGTAGCCTGCATTCTCATATTAGTACTGAAACTACAGCGGTGCAAAGCACTGCAAACACAATATTTCACTGTGTCAACGCATATGTTGTTTATCTAGTGTCACTGTGGTCAAGAATGTAAATTCTTTAAAAAGAAGATACCCTCAAAGCGGGATTTCTACATCTGAAGTTCACATTTTGTACTGCTGTTTTAGCTCCACTCATCCTGCTTACCCATGACTCTTTGCTGGATCTGTATATTGACCCTCTTCTCATCTGACTTGCTTTAGCTGTTTTGGTTCCCTTTCACAACCCATTGTGTTGTGGTTTGCCCAAGAAGATTTTTTTGTGACGTAGTAGAGTTACCCAGTACAAGGACCAGAACTCTCAACCTCTTAGGGCAAGAATCTTGCATAAAGCCTGAAATAATGGGATGACAAAGGCCGCAAATAGGAACACATTTTAAATATTGCTCTTATAAACTTAGAACGCTGCTAGAATAACAGGATTTGAGGTAGCCTGCATTTTCAGAAGGATATGAAGTCAGAAACTCAGACATATGTCATTACTTAATCCTCAGATCATCCCAAAGACTTGCCAGGCACTACAAACTTAATGAGGAGCAGACTGAAAATGTGTGGCAAAAAAATTGACATTCTGTGAAAATCTGGACAGTTGAGAGATATGACAAGGACCGTGGCATATATAGTGAGATACACTTGAACATATCAGTATTACCAGAAAAAAGAAATTGACACTGAATGACTGCTAACCGAACACAGTCTTAATGCCGCATTTCCTTGTATCATCTGATGCATTTTTCATGACCCTAATGTCTGATATTTACGGATTTAGGATATATATTAATTTAATTCACTTATTTACTTATTTGCTGACCTGGTAACTGAACGTTTCATTCTCTGACCATTTTCAGCCATGAAGGAGCACAAAGGCAAAGGTAGATGCGATAGGCATGGCCTTTTAAAATAGCCACTCATGCACCATACTGCATACTAAGACTACAGAGGAAAACCCACACAGACAAAGAAGAACACTTCTGGCTAACATCAAAGATTGAAACCACACAAATTTCATGAACTTTAATCATACTTTGACTTAGGAATGGGGTCCATTCCCATCATGGCATTAGAAACTCAAAAGATTTGGAGAAATTAAAAAAAACACAGGAGTTTTACAGTGACCGAGCTCCTGATCTCAGAGTTATGCTGAGATCGTAATCACTCAGCCGTTGCAATACGTTATCACAGAACATATTAGAAATTCAGTACATAATGATTAACTGCCTTTAGATTTTTTTCTTATTCCATAAGTCCTGCACCTGAATCTGGATGTGTCCAAATGTTAAAATCTCTAAAAAAAAAAAAAAAATAAAAAAAATAATCAACCCAGCTGTGTGGGTCATGGGGCTAAAGCCAAGACTCTAGTTGATTCAGGTTCAGCTAATATCCCAGGTGCTGAAGGAGGTGGGAGAAAATGACAGACAATTTACACACTGTGGGTATTAGAATTTTACTTGTTCTCCTGGGACAACCATGTCTTCTTCACATAGAATGCAGCACATGACAATATAAACCAGAATTTAGTAAGTATGGAAGCCCATGTTGTACAATACAAACAGATGCCACAAGTCCAGTCATGGTGCTGGCATAGTATATGACAGTAACACTTTAAGAACCTGTTTCACACCGACTGGCATATATGGACCAGAGTGCTCTTTTCTGAGGGAGACTGAATGGATCTATTGGGTCTTTGGAAATGCCAAGATGGAGGCTTGATGGACATGTGGGTCTAGAAGGCTCAAAATGTTGATACATGAAAGTTTCTTACAATGTCATAGGCACACATTTTGTTATCCTTGCATCATACATTAAAGATATAAAAACTGCAAAAATTCCAGAACCATTTTGGTTACCTTTATAGTCTGTTCCTTCTTCTAATGTACGGTTTTAGCAATTTAATGTCTCTGCTGAGATAATACTTAATTTCTCCCAAAAATGAATCAATAATTCCTTTCTAGGACAGAAGTTCATGTTTGTAATAATGCAGGCCTAATATGTGAGAAGTTTCCATTTTACTGCTTTAATGGTTTGATTTTTTTCCTATGCATAATAGCCTGGATGATCAGCACGTCAATGGACTCTGTGTCCATGAACAACATGTACAGTGATAATAGCTATAATAAAGAAATGAAAGCAATCCATGCAGCAGTTTTATGCAGCAGTTATCTGCTCATTTAATGTTATTTAGACAGTCAGAAAATGAACATCAATTGCACATAATCATTTCCTGTATTGGATCTCAGTGGTTGGTCTGCAGACAAAGAAACTGCATGTCTGTACCATTACCAATACCCCCATCTGTTTCTTTTAGTAAGATCTTTTGTATTCTGGCAGATATCACAATGCTTACAACTCAGCCTTCATCTGGTATGCTTTTTGATGCATAGGATTTCCTTATCTGTCTGAGTCATAACGGGCCTGTTTAATTCTTTTTCATTTAATTACTTATTTGCTGTTGCTTTTACATGATTGTGAATAATTAACTTTTCAGCTTTCATATTATGGTATTACTAGTAATAGGTCCATAAATGGCAAATAGATGAAACAGAATTGGAAAACAATAGACAGATGTACTGTTGCTGTATGAAATGCTGTCATTCATCTGTCCTTTAGATCATTCTATCACAGTCCCTTTTATGTCTGCACATATTTTCAAGCCATATGCAGGCTTGGCAAAGTCACACTAAACTCTGGGATGATATTGCACCTCAGGTCACTCATTAGTAAGCAGCTCTTATTCTGCATCTGTTGTCCTTTGTGCTTGTCATCATCCTCCTTGCATTGTTAACGGAATATCTTATTTGCTGTTTTATTTGTTTAATTTGTTTAGCCTGAATATGAGTCCATCTTTTTAAGTTAAAGTGAGAGATGCATTCCATTAATAATCTACTATTTATTTTATCTGTTTCTTTAAACTCTGGTATATTTGACCAGAATACTCACTGCCTATCCTGGCAGTCAGCCAATTGCTCTTTTTTTTTTTTTTTTTCTTCATATAATTTCCCTGAAGTAACGAGTTATATTCCCTTGTCTTTTATTAGTCTGTTTAACAAATCCTTTTTTTGGAAAGCACTTAAGATTATTACAAGCCTTTTTCTTGCCTCCCGGGCAGGTCCCTTATTTTGATAACATTTTCATGATGTAGTAGTAGTGCAGTAGAGAATAAAATACACAGCATGCAAGGTTCATCAACCAGTTCTGACAGAGAAACTCTGCATACCAGGAGCGAATGACTTTAACTCAGGAATAATCCCTGAGTGCTGGGTGGGTCAGCCATGTTGTGAAAGACTTTCAGTGTCTGTTGTCCTTTACAGAGTGAGCCTCATTACAATGTATGCTAACAAACATTCACCATCATGCTGGAACATGCACCTTGAAGGTTAGACTGGCCTAAGCCTGGAAATGAATAATGAGTATGTCTATAGTGCAAATTCCAAATGTACACAAGGTCTGATGTTTTGCAGGATTGGGCAAGTTATTCAGGGCAAAGAGAAGCAATCATCATCTCAAAAATATCCATTCAGTTCACTCTCCATCTTTTCTGGCTGGGAGTTGCACTCTAAGATTAAACAGAGCAAACTAAATGCCCCTTTGCCATTCTACAGATCCCCACCCATCCTAGTGATCTAAAAGTGTTCCTCAGCCAGACAAGAGTATTATCCCGCCACAAGACCTGTATCTGTCTAAGTCCTAGAGGGTCATGACTCGAATAGCCTCACTAAGCTCCATCCATTGCAGTCCCTTGTAAGATGCAAAAGTTACTTATATTGCCTTGCATTCATTCAAAAGAGAAACTGCTGTATCACAGTCCCTCATATCAACAAGCTTCTCCCCCTGTGATGGAAACCATGCCCGGTGACCCTACGGAGAAGCTTCATTTCCACCTTGTGCACCTGTTATTTCATTTTGGTCACTATTCATAGCTCTAGACCACAGATAAGGAAAGGGAATATAGAGTGACTACAATACCAAAAAAAATTATTACAGGACTTGGTACCCTTTTCAATATCACAGATCAGTATCTGCAAGGGTGCAACTGATGCCCTAGTCTATGTGCTTATTTTTGTATGTTTTCCTCCTATCACTCATTATCACAACTCTATATCTTCTGACAGTCTAAAGCAAAGAATAATATAGTGAGTTGCTTGCAATCTTGATTGCTTTGGTCCTAATTGCCAACAGCATGATTCTGAAAAGTTTTGTCCCTAATAGGTTTATCTGATTTATGCATGAATATAAAGAAAGCACATAATTCCTTCTCTTCTCTTAATGGCCTGTGTCTCCCTACATAAACTTGAAAAGAACAATCATGTTTCTTCAGGCACAGAGTGACAGTCTGACATTTAAATGTGTGGTTTCTTGTCACAGCCATCTCATAAGTGAACTTGATTCACTTTAGAACTACCAGAGATGACGATCAGCTGAGGAGATTCTCTCATGTTCCCACAAAAGTCTTAACAACATGAGGCCAAAAGATTGCATCATTCACAAACAGCAGCGCTACTAACTCTAGGTCCCAAGATCAGACATCCTGCAAAACTAAAGTTACATCATGATGAGTTATCCAGGAAAATGATGATTAACAGTAATACCCAGATATAGCCTAGGCCGAACCCAGCAGTCAGTCTTGAACAAACTTATTTTTAATTTCAAGTATATGAACACAGTTGTCATAGCAGGATGGATAGCTGAAAGTAGCCTTGTTATGCCATACTTCTACATACCTCTCAGAGCACATGCAATGGCATGTGATCATAATCAATTTCCAAGTATAGAAAATAACTATAGAGTGTAAAAGTAAAGTGCAATGAGGCCTCCATTAAGTATGCTAGGATAAACAGCTGGTACACTACTCTAGCATATGGATTCTGCATTACTCCTCCTGATCCTGAGGTTTGACTACCGGAATCTTCTCTCTACCACTGTAGCACAGTATTTCCAAGGTTGCATGAAAAGTATGAGTCCTGCATTCAGAACACACCTCCTAGTTTCCCTTCTTAATGACTGGGGAAGCCACTACAATTTGCTAGAGTAGTGATACTATCCCTTGCAAGAATATAGGTTTTATCCATACCTGCAGCCATTCCCAGTGCCTCTGATCTCCTCACTGAATTCAGCTTCAGTGATGGGCCTTAAAACACCAGATATTTTTTGGCACTGCCTCCTGATAGAAAGTAATGTTGATTGGGTTAGGGAGTTCATTGCCATGTTCTTCCATATACAGGCAGTCTCTCCCATCATTGGTCAATTCTGATCAGCATTTCCTTGCCTTTGGTTTACAAAAAAGGTTTATCAGAACTTGTCTGAGGCCATCTGATTGTCTTTCTTCATGTTTTCTGCAAAACTCTTCCCATTTTCAAGGTTTTGCTTCAGCAACCACAGTCAAGAAGTTTTATTTTCTCACTAGCACGTTTCAGTTGGATCAGGAGAGACTTTCTTGGTCACTGCCTTGTAGAGCTCAGTCTTCATTTTAACCAGTTCTTCACTGATGGTGCTTATAAATAAATGTTAGGGTTGTATTGTGAGGAGGGACAATTACTCTCTGTTGTTACATTAGTGATTATTGAATCACCGTGGTTTATTTAGTTCATCTTCTTTAGCCTGAGTCAAAATACTGACTTTTCTTGGGCATAGTAGGTGAGCTCATATTGTAGAAGTGTTTCCACCAGATTTTCCCAGGAAACCCTTAATATTTATTTGGATTACCAAGGTTTGCTTAATCAATTTCCTGTCTGATAACTTTCCACCAACTGCAAATCGGCTAATAGCTCTTTACCTGTCTTCACCTGTATGTCCAGACCGAGTGCCATCTTGTCTTGTAATATGATACCCAAGTCTAAAGTTTAACTTTTCCCTAAGGTAGTCTAGTCCTAAGTAACAGTATTAGCTTCATTTTGTTAGTACATGGTGTTAATTCATGATCTTAAAACTCACCACTCATTTTGAGATCTGTAAAAGTGGTCCTCCCATTCCTCCAGGCATTCCTGCTGTTCTCCCACATCAGCATGGAGATTTGTAAGAAAAATATTATCCGTGGCTAGCTTATTCTTATGTATGTCACTCATTTTTTCACCAGAACACTGAAACACTGAATACTCCTTGTATATATGTTTGATGTGTATGCACAACTGCCAGAGTTTTCCACTTGTTTCCACTTTTTTCCCACAAAAAAAAGTTCAAATAGCATAGCCCTCTATTGGGAAACAGAGACTATCGACAAGCATGTCTGGTGACACTCCTTTAGAGCAATTGCAGAATAGTAGGCGAATATCTAGACTTAATCCTGAGCCATGATATCCATACATTTGAGCCTGGCTGCATGTAGCTGTTACACTTCCCTCCCTATATAGCATGTGGTCTAGATTGTCACCACTCCAGTCAGAGGCAGCCATGCTACATAACCAGGAGTGAATTTACAAATACAAATCCAGTCACTGAGACTGGTTTTAAAGGTTGTTAATGTTCTGGTTTGTTTGATGTGCAGGAAAAGTCTATCCCAGAACAAGGGGTTACTTAAGGTTAGAAATCTGCCATGTCAGCATGTACTTTTTCTTGCTGTTGGAAGCCAAAGTCATTTTATACAAATGCTCATTATGCCATTACTCTTCTGTAGGTGAAGATGATCAAGCAGAGCAGGGTCCACCATGGCATGGAAGGTAAGACACGGGTCACCATTAAGAAGCCTCTATAAGATGGAATTTAGTAAGATGAATATTAGTGTCTCATATTTGCTTATGGAATTTAATCTAATAATGTTTTTACTTAGGAATATTTTAGTCTATCAGTGTAGCTTATGGAGTTTAATCCAATTGGGGCCTTACTAAATGGGCAAGATGTTTGGTGAGGTACATGATGAAGGAAGTATTGTATTGGATGATAGATCTGTTAAGGTGTATATTAACAGGAATTATGACTTCCTTATTCTCAAAGAAAATGCATTTAGAACTTAACCATGCCAGGTAGAATGATATCTTGGCTATGATAAAAGCATAAGAGTCAAAGTAAAGTTTGTTGCTGATGAAGACTCTCAGATCTCTGATGACAATGTGGGTTTCAAAGAGAGCCTCCTTAATATGTTATGAATGAGGGATACTCATACTCCTTCGGATACATGAGTTTTAAATAACTAATTCTAACCGATTTAGGAGCCCAAATAAATTTAGAGATGGACGATACCATCCTTTTGAAGACGTTGTTATGTAGAATGCAGGTGGTTGCGTGAAACAGATAAAGAAGTCTAGGAAGGATATTCATCTTAATCACCGTGGTTCTGGCCAGGAAAGGGAGCTTGAGTTTTGACCATCTATCAATATCGTTTTGAATATTATTCCAGTATCGGACGACATTATCCTGATGGTAGTTTCTGTTTCCCTGTGAAAATTGAATCCCTAAATATTGCAATTGTTGATTCGATTTGAGCTCTGATCCAGAAAATGTATTAGGCAGCATAGAGTGGATATTCAAGGGAAATATTAGGGATTTTTCTTTATTGAATTTATAGTTTGTGAGGTTAGAGAATCGTTTAATGGAAGATAATATTTTGATTGGGTCAGATCCGGGGAGAGTGAAATAAATATTTAAATCATCTGCTTATGCTGATAGAAAGATCTTTGAGTTATAAATGTTAGGGGGATAATGAAAAGTAGATTGTTTAATAAGCATGAATAGTGGTTCCATATATAGGTTAAATAGAAGTGGGGAAAGGGGGCAACCTTGTCTGACCCCGTTGACAATTTTGATCCTGTTGGAGAGTAGTTTATTTATATGAAGCGTAGTGTATGTTGCAGAATAAAGGGTTTTTATTTTGTCTATGAATGAGAATGGGATATTGAAGAAAGGTAGCGTAAGAAATAGGAATTTTGTACTCAAACGATCAAACGCCTTGGATGCATCTACCGCTAGGGCATATAAAGGGTGCTTGTTAAGATTGGAATGGTGTATCATAGTTTCTAACAGTAAGGTTTGATCATTAGTTTGCCTTCCTGGGATAAACCCAGATTGCTCGGGGGAGATAATATTAGAGATGACCACTTTCAGTCTATTAGCTAGAACCATTGCTAGGATTTTCATATCTAAATTGATTATGGAAATGGGTCTATAGTTTTCAGGATTTTTAGGGTCCGAATTATGCTTGAGAATGAAGATAGTTTTAGAGGCGTTTAAATGAATGTCTTTGAAACCATTTAAAATAATATAATTAAATAATATCCTCAATCCTTTGGATATTTTTGTAGTAAATACCTTGGAAAATTCTGCCGTAAATCCATCAGGGCCAGGGGATTTGTTGGGTTTAAGGTTATTTATGACAGAAATGATCTCCTGTGTGTTGATGTCTCTTTCCAGGAATTTATTCTGTTTTTCCGTGAGTTTGGGAAAGGTCAAATTTCTCAGAAAAGATTGTATTTCTGATTCGTCCACTATGTTTTCTGTGGGTCCATAGATTTGAGTGAAAATAGTTTCAAATATTTTGATGATTTCATTGGGTTTTTGGAACTCCTTGCCTTTATAGTGAATTTCTGATATGAATGTAGAGGGTTTAGATAAATTGATCACTCTGGCCAAAAATCTGGAGGGAGATTGCATTACATCCGCGTATAAGGCTAGTGACTTAATTTCATGAAAGCTCAGGTTATCCGATTGTAAAGAAATTAGGTCTTTTTGTAACTGTACTATACGTTCTTCTAGGAGCATGGGGTGATTTGTTTGGGCTTCCATTTCCGCTGAAAGTAACTGAGAAGTTAATTCCCTTTCTTTTTTATTGTGAAGTTTTTTAGAATATTTGGCTTTATTTATCAGGAATCCCCTGATCATTGACTTAACAGCGGCCCATTCGTAGTCTATAGGAGATTGGAAGGAGTCCCTAGATTTAAGAAAATTATCAAGGTATTCTTCAATTTGGGCGGTAATCTCCTCTCTCCTCAGGACGTTGGGGTTCAGTCACCAGCACAGAGCTGATCTGTTGGTTAGGTCATTGTTGTGTCGATGAATAGATAAAGAGATTTTGGAATGATCTGAGAGAGATCTGGGAGATTGATTAAAGGATATGTTCAGGTTGTAGAAGGCCCGGGAAATCATAAAAAAGTCCAATCTAGACCAACTTTTGGTGCAGCTAGAGAAGAAAGTGTATTTGGACTTCTTCTAAGTAGGGTCTAAAAATAGACTCGGGTCAAATAAGTTAAAGTCTTCTTTCAGTTCAGTTAAAGCTTTAACTGCTGACAGATTATATCTCACTTTAGGGTTTGATCTATCTGATTTGGGGTCCTGCACCGCATTCCAGTCTCCACCAATGATATAGTAGTGATTGTGAAAAGAGGCAAGGAAGTTATATAACTTTGCAAAGAAATCTTGTTGAGCATAACATGGGGCATAAATGTTTATAGCGAGAATAGGTTTATCTAATAAGGGGTAAATTGAAGTGAAGTAAGACCACCTACCCTCATCGTCTGACCCCATCTTATCTATATTTGCCCCAAAGCTTTTTTGATAATAATGGCCACTCCAGCACTATTCGTAGTGCTTTCTGAGGCTATAATGTTTTTGATCCATGGTCTCAATTTGTCATTTTCCCACTGCTGATTTAGTAAATGTGTCTCTTGAAGGAAAGTAATATTAGAGGTAGATTTTAGTGTTAGATGCATAAGCAATTTTTTTTCTTAGTTGATCGTAAACCCTTAATGTTCCAAGATTCTAAGTTCCACATCAACCAGTTGAGTAAAATAGATTATACAGGGGGATATGTAATAGGGGATGTATACAGTACTGAACCTTACTATCAAACTGAATTATGAGTGTAGGGGCAAGCATAATCAATCCTTCCCGCTTACTCCCGGTGTATACCCACCTCCCACTAAGCCCGGAAGGGTCTGGGAACCATAATTTGCTCCGTTTGGTGATTGACCAGTTAGAGAAAAAACTTGTTCCCAGAATAAGTCTCCATAAACACCGTGAACAGAAATTCATAGCAAACCCAAGCAGTGCTATCACATGTCCACCGCTCTGCCAAAGTAAAGGAAAATCATGTAGAGCTAAACAGCAATATCAAGTTATTTAAACCTCATATAAAGTTATTATGGGCCCATTAATGAGCTGAAATCCTCATCACAAACAAAACCACATGGTTAAACTTTAAGCGTACACTCATGAAGGTCAAAACATCAATCAAAAATATTTACATTTCCTAGAAGGTTACTGTGCTTACAGTGCTGATCCATAGTCAGCCTCCTCGACAGACCCACTATTTTAACTATAACAGTAATTACAACATTTTTTAATAGACAGCCTCATAGGGTTATACCATTGCCCTATAATACACATAAGATCCAACTGCTATGAGGTAGGGAAGGTTCTTTATTTTTGTAGAGGCTATTACGTCTCAAAAATGACACACTCACTAGCCCCGGACCCCAAGGTATATGATCGAGTCAAAAATGCCATTACTCCTAACTGTCTTACTCGGCAAGTAGCTGGGAGGGTTGACCCATATGCTGTTTCTAAGAATGACCAGCGATTTTATATAAATGCACAAGTTGCCCTTATTTGAACTTAGCAGTGCCACAGTATTTAGTGTTTGCTCCAAGACACAAGCAGAGATTATGTTGCAACACTGGGTAGGTATTAATCCAGGTCTCTAAGGCCTGCGTTTGAGTGAACAGTTTTGTCTTTTTAATCCTATTAATACAGCACAGCAATATCAATTGCATCGAAGTTCAAACATAAAACAAAAACCAGTACAAAAATACACCTGTTTATATGTGATTGAGAAACTATACACTGTGCTGTTTTGGCTTTATTTAACTCTACTGGACCATCGGATGCACATTAGTAAGCGCCATTCAAACCCTGCCCAAAACCCAGCAATATGTTGATGCCACATTGAAAACATAAATCTGCAGTGTCGTGATTCTCAGCCACATGAGAAATTCAGCCAGAAAAGGACCACAAACCGTGGACTTGAATTATTCTCGGAGCAAACAGAGATTAAATAAAATATTGGAGATAAACTTTTTGTGATTAAACACAAAGTGAATTTACTGAAACAGACAATTAGCCATAAGCTGTTGAAATCAGCCTTATTTGCTACCCCCCCCCCTTTGTGAAATCCAAGTGATTATAACTGGGTATCTTAATGCACTGTATAAATAGCCTTAAGCAGGCCGATGAAAAAAAAACCTTTACACCTTGAGTAGGACAAGCTAAGATTACTCGCTATCCTGCACTAAATATTGAGGAGTTGCAATTATGCCTTACAGTAGTTTCTACCATTGACACAGTACAATAACAACTCTGCAGTCTAAAAGCAAGAAACTGTGAAAATATAATATTAGGATCAAAAACTACTTTTGTGGCGGGACACAATCTAGGATGTTGTGTTTAATATGTTATATTTTAAAGCAATAAGGAACATAGCAGATATCAATCTATCCATCTATGACACTTAGCCCCTTATTGCCGCTGTAAGACTGAAAGTAAATCAGCAAACCTGTTAAACATAGAGAAAAATGCGTGCAGCTGGGATTGTACATTTACGTAGATTAACATGCGAATAACTACTGAAGCACAGTTGCTACTTTGCTGATTCATGAATTGTTTTTAGTAAGCAATATAAACACACGAGTTCACCTTACTGTACATAGCCGGGAATAGAAATGCAGGATGTTGCGACCAAGAAAACTAATTCTGCGCTGCCAGAGACTTGTGCTGATGGACGAGCCTAGTAACTTCCCATTAGAGTTGAGTTCAAACAGTTGGTGCTGAAAAGCTCGTTGCGTTGTTCTTGCATTGATTGTTGCTGTTGAAGGCTGTTTTGCTGAGTGGAAAAGCAAGGGACCGAAAATTGCGTCTAAAAAAGAAAAGAAACCTCTGTGAGACCTGATGAGCACCAAAGGGACAGAATGCCTTTAAGAACCGGTTGCATGATGGGTCATGAAGGGTCAACAACCTTCTGAAGGACCGGCAAGCATGTCGACAGGCCCGGGGCGCTGAAAATAAAACATGGCATGAGACAAAATGAAATGGATCTAGCATTGCTAGCGAACTAACATGGGAGATCCTCTAAAAGACCGACTGACAAGGTAACCTCTAGCTTCCCCTCGTACAAACCGAAAATATCATATTTGAAACCTAACACACGCATTTAGGTATAGATGAATGCAGAGTTTAAATTGCTTTGTCCGGAACATCATTGAATGACTTTTTAAATGTCTCCTTAGCCTCTTCAAGGTTGTGCGCTGAGAACTGTATACCCAAGTGAGAGTAGATAAGGGTGCTGGGATAGCGCATTTGGAATCGTATTTGTTTTCTAATGAGATAGGCACAAAAAGGAGCTAATTTCTGTCTCTCCTGTTTAATCGGGGCTGGAAGGTCAGGAGAGAGGAAGATTTTTGAACCCTTCCAGTCAATGGATTTTTTCTTCTTTGCTGCTAAGACTAATTTGGTGACATGCTGATAGTTAAGAATCTTCACAAACACTGGTCTTGGAAAAAGATTGTTAGTTGCTGGTCTTAGGGCTCTGTGAGCTCGTTCTATAATTATCTTATCTAAGAGGGGTTCTTTGTCCAGGAAAATAGAAAAGATATCCGAGATGCTCTCTAGTAAATCCATTTGTGGAATATGTTCTGGGATACCCCTGATGATAAGGTTGTTGCGTCTGGATCTGACTTCGAGATCAATTAGTTTCTGTTGGATGCTCTTTATGGTAGTGTCATTATTTTTTTGATCTATGAGTAATTGATCAATTTTAATCTCATTGTCCAGTACCTTTGCTTCTGTTTTATCCATTCTGTTTAAAATTTTGTCAATGGATTCATTAAATGTTTTAATCTGCTGTGAGATACCTTGGATTGCTGTCTGAATGGGTTGCAGAGCAGTCTTCAGATCCTCCATGTAAGATAAGACTATTTTATTTTTTGATGTTAGAGGTATTGCTTTGGAAGCCTCTTGTTGTTTGGTAGTTCTGAACCTTTTCGGGGTTCCTTCTTTTTCTGGGGAGGCTATAGCTGAGAATTTAGCTTTGGTATATTGAGTATCCATGTGATATAGCTCCTTTGACATGTTTATGAAAGATTTTTCAATGCTTTTTTTTCCCACAGGAATACTAGACCTCCAAGGCCTAGAGCACATGCAGACCAGACAAGCAGCAGACAGACAGATATATCAAGTACAATCCTGCACAGCAGACTTTCCGTAACCTCTCCAAGATGCATGAACAGACTCCAAGTAAGGTTCTTGATAGTTTAGTAAAGAAATTATATGCTGTGAAGGCTTTGGATCCTTAAGATTGGTTGTTGTAATTCAGGTGAGTGGCAGAGCTATGTGGAGACACTGCTTATAGGATGGCAGCCATTTTGTTCTCCCAGTAGTTTGCAGCTATATTTGTTAGCTGTAGCCCTTTGACTTCCTCCTAGGTATCCGAAAAATAGATGATGACAAGGGTGAGGCCTAGGACAGAGTCTTAAGGTCACCACTAGTTAACATTATTTTGTGTAAAAGAGGTAGGTACCTCTTACCCCTTACTAGGTGAGTCATGTCAGTGAGTAAGCTGGGTATATAGGGAAGAAACAAAGGGTTATTCTTAAGCTAGGGGAGGTTACCAATAGTACCTGCATGAGGGATTCTATCAAAGCTTAGCATTATTTAAGTTCATAGGTGATGTGGACAGATTGGCTCATGTCCATGGATTCTGTGACCCTATTGGGGCAACTGATTAGACTCAGTAAACAGTATCTGCCTTTGTCAAAGGTTTATTGATTTGGATCAAGGATCTGAAGGTTTTCGTGTTTTTGATTATGTTCACAACCAGATTATGCTTCATGGGTTTACAGATGACAGTAGTGAGGCATATGGGTCTGTAATTACATAGACCTCTTATGAGACTGTCATTATGTAATAGTACCCCTATAGCAGTTCATCAAAAGGCAGGTGTGTATGTATGTATTGGATACATTAAAGTTAAAAAAGCATACAAGTAGAAGAATAATGTTATATTTAATACTTATTAGCAGGCAGCCAGCTAGGTTGTGCTGGGTAATGTCAGTAGCAGTATTAGTGTTTGATGCTACAAATAGGAAATTGATGAAGACAAATGTATGCAAGTTAAAAATATAAACTTCATATCTTTATATTGTATAGGGCAAAGGACTCCTCATTAGAATTAATGCCTGCTGGTTAAAATAAGATATATTTTGTTTGTATCAGTACAGATTCTTCTAGCATTCAGGGAATAACAAATTTAGCTCCATAATGCATATTTGGGAATTTGTGCTATTTGATATTTTTATAAGGGTAAAGAAATATCTAAAATGTGTAAGAAATAGTGAAAATTGAACACATAGCCATTATTACACCTAAACAAAAATGAATAACTGATAATACCTTCAAACCCCAATATGAAATACTATAGGTATTATCTTTTCACTAAAGAGATTCTTCTCTTAGATATTTTCAGTTGTGCAATACTCATTTTAAAGTTATGAACAATGCTTTGAGAAGATGAATCCACAATGAAGCCATTAAGAAATGCTTCAAAAATATGTGAACCCAATAAGCATGTTACCAAACCTGATACTCTGGGAAATTATGTGTGTGTGTGCCTTCATTCCTAGATCAAATGCATGTTTGAGATTCGTGTTAGATGATACTGTCAAAGTATTCAAAATTTATCTGAAACTATATGAACAATATGAAAGCAGCTATTTTTTTTTTTATTTTTCTGAATGGGATCTAGGCAGTGCTTCAGGAAAATAGAAAACAGTAAATGTTTTACATAAAATGTAACAGCTGAAAATAAATAATAAAAGCAATATAAAATGCATAATGTAGAGGGTTTTAATTAGGTAACCAGTCATAGTCAAATTGTTGCTGTGTTCAAGAATTGAAATTAAAAAAAAACATTGTCTTAACACTGAATTGCTCATAATCAAGATATTGACATTTAAGAAATGTAGTAAAAGAAATGTGTCTTGACAACAACATCTGAGAAGTGATTTTTTTAATAGATTGTACAACACATTAACAACTTAGCTATGATTGGCAAATATAACATAATTATTTGTAACACATGGAATTTTAGCTGTCCTGATTTGTTGCTATTTAAAGAATTTTCAGGAGACCAAAATGTGTAAGATCTTTTAAAGCTGTCACACTGTGTGCTGCCACACAAACAGTGGTCAGAAGCATTGTTTGTATCTTATTAAACAACAGCTTTAACAGCTGTTAGTCCCTTTGCTCTGTCACACTTTTGTTGTTTTGTAACAGTGCTAGGTGTCTTAATAACTTTCAATATCTCCTGTAGGTTACTAGTCCAATTATATAGTAATAAATTCTGTATGTGAGTGAAAACATTCCTTATAACAGCAGTTACTGGTATGAGCCTTGCTATAATATGCTGGGATGGTGTAATTACACTACAAAATCAAGAAAATGATAGGCCTGTTAAGCACTTCTTGATGTTAGAAAGGTACTTAACAATATTTTGTTAATCATTTATTAGAACTAATAAGCTCTAGTCTCATGTCTGAGCATAATGGCAGTCAATGCTGGCCAGCAAAGAGCTGTTCAAGAGACTAAAACAGCATTAAAAGCTATTAGGTACATCATTCTGCCATACTTTAAAAAGTGTTCAAAAGTGTGGCAGCCAAGTGTCGAACAACTTTTAAAGTCATTAGTTCCTCAGAGGGACACTTCCTTTATGCTCATTGTTTGTTTGGCAGCATTATGTGATTTACTTCTTTCAAACTTGTAAAATAAAAAACACTCTCCCACTCTTTTTTTTCTCCACTAGCTAATGCATGGAACAAATAAACTCTATGTACTACAAAGACTTATGACTGGGTCTTTACAGTCATTACTACTTTTCTCAGCATAGATGCCAAGGTTCATATCAGTTAGTTTGCTTTGCTCCATTCTTGGCGTGAACTTCTTGAAAGCCTTCTCAAAAAACATAATAAATGGGTTATGATCAGAGACTCAGTGATAACAAGCATACATATGAACCTTGCTATAACAAATGTTTTTCTTGATCTTTTAGAATAGTCACTACAATCCATGTATTGCAATTGCAGTTTGTATTTATTTATTTATTTACTAGGTCTTGTATCGAGTTGTCTGATTGTACTTGACCAATCTTTATCAGAGGCATGGGGGGAAAGCTCAGCTAAGAACAATGAATTATGACAAGATTATTTGTGACAATTTAGTGCCATCACAAGAGTGTAGAGTGGTAAATGGAATAGTATTTTAATGTCATTTATATCAATACATAAGAGAGGTACCACTGCACTGCATTTGCTAGTAACATATATGTTGAACAGGTAAGTTGAAAGTACAAATTAATACCAGGTGTTGACCGTCTTGTGAGAAATTATTCTCAGGTCAGCTGGCACAGCATGAAATAAGGAGTTACTATAGAAAACATGCTGTCTGGCTGTGAGGTACACTGTAACTCCAAGAAGAGCAGACATATTGATTCAGGGTGTTTCTGAACACAAATGAATTGAGGATTACAGTTTTGATGCAGAAGTAATGACTTCCTATTTTTGACACAGCACAAACAGAGACTTGGCATGGTAGTTGTGAGTGACTATTGTTCTTTTTTTTTTCTTCTCCTTATAGCTGGTCATCAACTACCACAAACTATTTCCCTCACTCAGTGGGTCTACCAGACTTGCCTTGCCTTCTCCAGGCTCAACCAGACCCCCACCTGAAGCTGGAAAGGAAATTAATGACAGTGGTATTACACCATGCTGGTGCAGGTGAGTATGCCCTAACATTTGCCCCCTCACAGTAGCCCTGCCAAC
This sequence comes from Protopterus annectens, assembly GCF_019279795.1. Classification (NCBI taxonomy): domain Eukaryota; kingdom Metazoa; phylum Chordata; order Ceratodontiformes; family Protopteridae; genus Protopterus; species Protopterus annectens. Next base: position 335,553,826 of record NC_056728.1, on the reverse strand, counting down.
TCCACAATCTCTACTTTTGGCATATATTCATGCTTCCTCATATGTGCAACCTGCCAGCTGAGTGTCCCAACATTCATGCAGCACAGAAATGTCCAGGCTCATACAACACATATAGCAGTAAGCCTAGGCTGCTTCCATGCACCCAGGATGGGTGAGCCGGCATCAGTCATTCACTCCCATGTGAATGTTTATCAAAAAGTACAGTTTTTTGCTTATGAGTCAGCTATTATGGAGTTTTTAATATTAATAGATACGGGTGTCAGGTTGGGATATATTTCTAGGGAAGATGCTAAAATGAAATTTAATATTGAAGATGCTACCACTGCTTGTTTTTATTGTTTACCAAAAATACATAAGAGTCTACACTGCCCACCCAGACGTCTATAGTATATGATAGAAAATACTTCTCTTATAATTTAGGATGTTTGTTACATCAATTATTATTATCAAAAGTGATTTCATTACCTGCATACATTAAAGAGGTTTTTGAATTTCTTAATAAAATCAAAAATGTACAGCTGAACATGAACATGTATTTGATTATTATGGATGTGAGAAGTATTTATACTAACATTACACATGTGTTTGGTATGTAAGCGGCTAGATTTTTCCTCGGAGAATGTCCTGCCACTGAATATATTTTAGAACTATTATATTTCTGGAAAGGAAATTAATGACAGTGGTATTACACCATGCTGGTGCAGGTGAGTATGTCCTAACATTTGCCCCCTCACAGTAGCCCTGCCAACTCCACAATCTCTACTTTTGGCATATATTCATGCTTCCTCATATGTGCAACCTGCCAGCTGAGTGTCCCAACATTCATGCAGCACAGAAATGTCCAGGCTCATACAACACATATAGCAGTAAGCCTAGGCTGCTTCCATGCACCCAGGATGGGTGAGCCGGCATCAGTCATTCACTCCCATATTTTAACAAATATATTTTTTTAATTTAATGGAGAAGTTTATCGTCAGAAACAGGGTACAGCTATGGGGGCAGCTTTTGCGCTTTCATATGCAAACCTTAGTATGGGATTATTTGAGCAGGAATATAAATATAGATCTGCATTTTAATGTCAGTTTATAAAGTATTATACCCATTTTATTGATGACCTTATTTTTATGTGTGATCAGGGAGAAGAAAAGGTTGATTCATTTATTGAGACTATGCAGCTGAATAAATTTAAATTGAAATTTGAGGATATACAGAAAGGTAAACAAGTTTCTTTTCTGGATGTAAAATTGGATATCTCTAGACCATATAGACTACATACGAAAGTCCATAGGAAATTTGATGGGAATCTCCAGTATGTGAAAGCTTCTAGTTGTCATCCCCTCACACTATAGAGGCTTTGCCATATGGTGAAATGGTACGGATTTGTAGACATTGTAATGATATTATAGAGCTCCAAGATGAGATATTCAAAATTAGTAAGATGTTTGAGTCCAGGGGTTATAGTAAGTCTATTATTACAAGAGCAGTTAGTAAGGTCAATAACAGGGAAATGGGAGGTTATTCTAATATCAATTGGGCTAATTCTAAATTAAATAAACATCATACAGATATATATTTTGTTACTACATATAGTTGTTTTAGTGAAATATTAATTAGCCTGGTTAAATATTATTGGGGTCATATACAATCTACCAGAGATTCCCAGATATGGTTATCAGATTAAAATTTTCTTATAAAGTAGGAAGAAGTCTAAAGAACGTTTTTAGTAAAAGTGAGATTTATTATGCCACCTACAAACCTGTATAACATAAGGTTTAGTTTAGGTACACAGGCATGTGGGAAATGCAAGGCCTGTAAGTATACTGTTACTAGTTTTGATAATATTAATGGACTTAAGTTTACAGTTAAGGGTCACTTCAGATGTGACATGGATGGCACTGTTTATGCCCTGAAGTGCCCCTGTGGCAAGTTATATATTAGACAGTCAAAAAAGGCATTTAAAATTAGATTATTAGAGGATATACATGATATTGAAAATGCTAAAGACTCTAGTTCAGTGGCAGGACATTTCCAGATGGTACATAAAGGTTCTTAGTGGGTTTACAAAGAACTATTTTAGAAAAAATTGAACAGGTTTCCATTGATGCCTGTATTAGAAATAGGCTTTTATATAAAAAGGCTCTGTATATATTGAAATTTGATACTCTGGTACCTAAAGATATGAATGTTGAGTTTAATTGGAGAGTTCTCCTTTAATGGAAGTGTTAATTTTTTAATTCACATTTTAATTGTTTTATTGAGTGTGTTATAAAAGGTGACTGTGTTTGGTATGTATCCTCCTTGAAGGCATTTTTGCAGAGACATCAGATGGGGTATATAGATTTCAGCTTTTATTGGTGGTCACTGATTTGTGGTTTTGGTATTTTATTCCATTTTTGTTGTTGTTTTTTTTTTTTTTTATTCACTCCCATCCACCTGCTGTGGATCCTCTAGCACCTGTGCCATAAGTTGAACATAGTTCATCTGGAGCACAGTCAGGGCTTTACTTCTCTGTGTTGCAGGGCCATTTCAGTGACTTTTGGTTTTGTAAGGAACTGGTAAGAGGAAGGCAGTTCATTGGTAGGAACATGCCATGAGATGAGAGCCTAAGTTTGGACATTTAACGTGATGATATAGAAGTAATGAGATGTTTTCCATGTAGAGGTAGTTATTATGTTGCTTTGCTCAAGACTGTCATTTGCTATGAGCAACAAGAATTGGTGCAGTTTTAGGGTTCATATGCAAAGTAACTCTTGATGTACAGTAATACACTTTTCTGAATAAAGAATAGAGGAAATGGAGGAACATAGATTATTAAAGAGAGAAGAACAATAAAAAACATTTAGTAAGACATAAACTGTGATGGTAGAAAAGTACATGAAAGGGTGAATATTTTTTTTGCCTGATAGTGACAGTGCTGAGTTATTTCAGTGACTTAATGACAACATTTGATGCAGGTTTCAAAGATAACACCAAGTACTTTAAGTCTGATATTAATGTCAGTGGTGTTGGGACAGGTGTGGGTTGAACAGTAATACTTTGTTTTTTAAGTGTTCAGTTTTAATTTGGATTTACATATCTGAAAATAGAGTGAGTAATATCTTTGACAGACTTGGATTTACAGAGGAGTGTACCGTCATTTGCTTACTGTATTGCAGATATAACTAGACACACTAAAATGCTTCAATGGTATTAGTAGGCATACTCACTGTACTCAAAAGAGTATAATGTTTCTGAGCATATCAGGGACACTTCAATACTCAAAAGGTACATAATGTTTATACTCCGTAAATAAATATTTACAGCACAGAAGTACACAAAGGATGCTTGTGTAAAAAGAATACATGTCTAAAAACAGCTTTTTCTGGGTATAAATGACAAAAGTTGATAATGATGTTACTTCCTATATTTTTGGAGATAAATTTTGAGGGTTGAATACATTTTTTAAATTATAAGTGGATGGTAGGGGGCAACAGTATTAGGTTTGAGTACAAAATGTATATTTCTGGTTGCACTCATGAAGGGCACATCATTGATGAACATAGTAAAAAGTAAGGGTCAAGGAATGATTCACCTAGGGATGTAGGTAAAGAGGGTGATGTGTGCCTTGACCATCTAAGTGACTGAATATAAAGACAAAAAAGGAAAAGCTGAGTCCAGAGGACAACAACACAGCCGAACTTAATATTCAAACCACGTTTAATACGATGTAAGCGCTTTCGTTTTTAAACTTTAAAAACTTCTTCAGACCTTAAGAAGTTTTTAAAGTTTAAAAACGAAAGTGCTTACATCATATTAAACAGAGTTTGAATATTAAGTTCAGCTGTGTTGTTGTCCTTTGGACTTTTTGTCTTTATATTCAGTTTTTATTGTGTGTTTTTTGAGTATCTACGTGTCTGAGCTATTTTGGTTTAATTATGACTTGATCATTTAAATAACTGGATTTTCATTAATTTACTTTTTTATATGGAAAACTTTGTTATATCTACTCTTTATCTTTTTCTTCCAATAAAGATCTCTTGCTGAGTACTTCTTGCAAAGTCATGCCTTGAAGAAGACGCATATAAAAATGTCATATGTTAAGTTTCTGGCCATTCATTTTTGTAGCTAATATATACCCTGATACTCATCTCTGCCAAGTGCTAATTTAAAACAGGGTGTTACTTTATCAGTTTCAATTCACAGCTAAGCATTTGCACAAAGTCTTTTCCTCATATATAGCTTCTCTTATAAACTGGCAATGACCAGTCAGAATCTTGAGATCATTCATTATTAACCTTCAGGACATTTTCCAGACCAGAAGTGGATTCAGAAGCATAGTATTAAGCTTTGCTCATCTCAAAGTATGTAAACATTTACAACCTATGCTACACTATGAAACTGACACAATTCAGCTAGGGTCCTCATTTACTTAAAAACTGGCTACATAATAACAACAACAGCAGAAACGATGGTGTTGCTTGACTCCATAAACAACTATACCGTTTCTTCCTCTTAACCCTGGCCAACCAAAATTCAAGATATTTTCTTTGTATAGGTTCATAGGTGCATAGGTTCATACTAGGCTATCTGCCCTAGGGCATTTATAAGCCTAGCCAGAGTATGTTTGGCTTTCGCCACCCATTTTAAATTAATTTTGCTATGCCCTTTTTCGAGGTTAGTATACAGTGCCTCTGTCTAACAGTGAAACAGAAGTGATACCCGGGGTAAACCTATGATCTCCCATCCACTCAACAAGATTCCTCTTGAAGAGAGTCAATGAGGGACTCTGCCTAACCTGGACTGGGATTTTATTCCATAGTGAAGGGCGCCTCTGGGTTATGAATCTGTCCCTCCAGCATGTCCTATTTATTTCAGTGCTGAGGTTCAAGTCTCTCGAGCGTGTAGCTCGATGGGATTTGGATTTTTTGAAGTGCAGCATGTCCCTTAATTCCAGGTTGGACATGGCCTTATACGTCAGGCACAGGTCACCTCTGAGCAGGCGGTATGCCACTGAGTAGAGCTGGAGTTTCTTTAACCGGGCAGCATATGGCATCTGTTTGAGCCCTTTGATCCTCTTGGTGAGGTACTTTTGGGGTCTTTCCCGTTGCTGCAGGTGTTTGGTAAGGTACATCCCAAAAGGGGCATTGTACTCGATTATGGGCCTGATGAGGGATAAGTAAAGAGGCACGATGACCTCCCCTAATCTAGATGTGAATCCCTTCATGATTAGGTGGGCTGTATAAAATGTTTTTCTAACCACTTTGGCCACGTGGTTGTCAAATGAGAGATTGCTATCAACTTGGGTCCCCAGGTCCCTAATGACTTCTTCAGTACTTAATGGATTACCACCTATGTGGTAATTTGTGGGCACTTTGTTTTTGCCAAAGGGGATGACTATACACTTTTTGGCGTTTAGCTTGAGGCCATGGCTCTGGCACCAGTTGTCTGTTTCTATAAGGCCCTTTTGGAGGATGCTTGTGTCGGCTGGAGAGTCGATTATGGCGCCCAGTTTGCAGTCATCTGCGAACTTGGTCAGCCACAGTCCTTCCGTGTTGGCCTGTACCTCCGAGAAATATATACCAAACAAGAAAGGTCCCAGGACTGAGCCTTGTGGGACGCCACTTGTAACTGGTTTGGAGTCTGACATGGCTCCAGCAATTCTAACCATGTGGGTTCTGTCCTTGAGCCAGTTTGCAACCCATCTAGTGACATAGGGGTTTATATTTAAGCTGGTGAGCTAATCTATAATGCCTGAGTGGGGTATTGTATCGAAGGCTTTTGCGAGGTCCAGATAGGCTGTGTGGACCACCTTCCCTTCGTCAATGGCCTTGGTGACTGTTTCAAAGTCGTCAACCAGGTTTAAGAGGCAGGATCTGCCCTTAACAAAGCCAAACTGGGTAGGATCCAGTGTCTGTAGGTCCCCAATATCTTTATTTATGAGGTCCATGATGATCCTTTCCATAGCTTTGCAGACCAAGCTAGTCAGGCTTATGGGGCGATAGTTTCCAGGGTCCGTTGAGGCACCACCTTTGTGGAGAGGGACCACTGTTGCTGTACGCCACTCTTTAGGTACATATCCTGTAGTAAGGCTGAGATTGAACAGTAGTTTTATGTTTGGGTTTAGCTCTTCTTGGAGTTCATGTAGGATGCAGCCTGGGACACCCTCTGGTCCCATTGATGCTGTGTTTTTTGCTTTGGACAGGGCGGCTCCCACCTGAGCATCTGAGATGTTGGGGGGGGGCATCACTCTGCTGGGATAGATATTTGCCCTTTTGGTGGGGAGGGGGGGGAGAAGTTTGCGCTGAACCTGTCAGCTAGGATGTTGGCAATGTCTGTGGGATCAGTGTATTTTTTCTATGCTGTATTTACTTCTAGTATAGGTTCTGAAGGATAGTATTCCTAAAACTGACTTATTATCAGTACTACTGTGCTTACATACTAGTCTTCTAATAATATATGCTGGTTCAATTAAAAACATTAAGTTTGAAGTGTTAGCTAGACTGTTGTAGTCAATTAAATTTATTGATTTCTAAAAACAAAATTGGCTGATAAAGACTTGAACATTTTGATAAAAGGTTAAAATGTTTGCCACCACACATACAACAGGATGTTTTTTAAACAACACATTAAAAAACATACTTCAAATGGACTGTCACTAAAATAATGATCAAGCATATGCTCCAATCAACAAATAACTATAAACATACTTGTGTCCTTCTAAAACTAGAATTTATACTCACACACAAAGGTACACACAGACACACAGAAACACACACACATACACACACACACACACACACACACATACACACACACACACATACACACACACACACACACACACACACACACACACACACACACACACACACACACACACACATACACGCACACACACTTTCCTCATAAAACAATCCTATTCTATATCACAACTATGTTAAAATGTAAATACTCTTTTGCATGGGGGTTACTTAACTCATGTTATATCTGTGATTAAAACTCTTTATGTTCAGATAAATCATATAGGTCTACACCTCTTATTGTTTCACATCCTCAGTTAAAAGCAGTAACATAACCCCTATGATTTTATAGGGTACTGTTTTCATTTTTTGACTTAATCACATACATGTGTCCATAAATGCATTGTATCAGCTACCAGGCAGACATACTCATGTAGAACCTATCACAGTCATTGCATTTTGCCACATATACAACACCTCATGTACTGAATCTAAATGTACTCCCTACCATAATTTGTCTTAAGATGTAGCAGGTTTAAGAAATAGGCTATCACCATTATGTTTATAATATCTATACATATAGCACAAAAATGTGTCCAACTATTTCTATCAGATTATTACCCTTAATATGTACTAATCTAGTATTCACATTTATTAAACTACTGATCTTTTCATTACCAAGTGGTATGAAGCATTTATTTTAATTAGTCTTAATCTTCTTTGAATCCATATTATATGTCATTTTCATGGAACTTACATGTTCTTCTCATGCCCTGCCATTATGTCATTATGAATAACAGAAGGATACCAATAGACATATTCCAAAATATCTTGAACTATGGTTTCTGCATAATGGCTGTTACAAATTAAAATTTCTAATTCATAGATTTGGTTTGAAAAACGTTTAGTAATATTTGCTTTCTACACAGACACAAAAGCTAATCTTTTTTCTAAATGCTCATGCTGGTCTTTTGCAAAATTACAATTTTAAATAAAAAAATACAGAGCCCACAATTTAATATTGCTTATCCTGTCTTATATTCTGTCTCATTTTGCCTTGATCGCTGAACTGAGCCCAATTTTGTATTATTTGAAACTTCTTTCAACAAATAGGCTGACTGAGGTGATATAACTCATCCACAAAGTTCCCACCACCAGTTTAAACACTCTGTAGACATTTAGGGCAAGTGACACCTTGTAGACGTTATGGGTATGTAGAAGAGTGCAGGAGTCCCTGCGACAAAGGCATCTTTAAAAAGAGGCTTCTTTAGTTGTTTTCTGATTAGTGGACATTCCAGATACTGTTGCACATTTGTTAATGCACACACTGCATGTCACAGAATTTGCTTTACATTGTTTACATTTGACCCTGTCATTACCAAAAATTTGTTTTCTTTTTAAGCTTATCAGTTTCATAATGTGCATTCAGAGGCTGAAATCAAGTGTCATATAGACACTATAATCATAATGGTTTTAATGTTTTATAGAAGTTCTCTGTTTCAGTTATAAGTGAAGCCATTATGTTTTCATTATGTTCAGAAAATGTCTCCATATAGCATCTATGTCTTTGTATACATATATATCCAGTTAACACCCATATGGCAAATTATTTAATAGCATTTATGAAGATTCATAATATTCCACATGCACTTAACATTTCCAAAAACATGTTTGTAAGTTCATAGGTTCATAGTTAGTACTAGGCAAGTTGCCCTTGAGTGCCATTTTAAGCCTAGCCAATTTCCCTTGTTGCTCTCGAAAGCATCAAATTAAACTTTCAGCTCAGCACATTGCTGCATTTTGCTTTTGACATTATGAACATAACTAAAAAGTGACTAAAGAACCAGCAGAGCTAAACCATTATAAAACTTCCTTAATATATAAACAAAAACTTAAAAAGAAAGATGAGTGATTTCAAACCTACTCAGAGTGCTTCATCAGATTTAATTATAACATAAATAGAATCACATTTAAATAGTATAAAACTACAACCTCAGTCCATGTGACTTCAAAGCAGGTCTTAAAGGATATGTTCATTCAGCCCTCTACCCCTAGTTGCTTGTAATAGCATAATCCATTTAGTCTCTGAAACATTGCTCCATAGGAAACCTTGTAAGAGGAATAATATGTTACATGCTCGTAGCATGCACCCAAAGTACTTGGAAGTGAAATGTTATGAAAGGTCAGTTTTTAGGAGTGCTAGATTGCATATGAAGGATAGTGAGATGTATGCCTCTTTTGATCTTTTAACCAATGAGTTCCATAAGAGAGGTTATTCTGAGTCTGACATACCTTGGGTACAGAATGATGTTCTGTCCTGTAGACAGAACAGAGCTAGACCATATTTTCTTAGGAAACATAATGACACTTTGGAGAATAAGGATGCTGTGGCTGGTCAGTTGAGAATATGTTTGACATACTCTAATAATATTCTCTCTGTATGTGACATCATTAGGAAGTGACATCATTAGGAATCAGTGGTTTCTGCTTGTATCTGATGATGTGTAAGGATGTTGTGATACAAATGTGATATGAAAGGCTTTTACCTTGAGTGAATGAGAGATTGAATTCTGCCTCAGTATAATGAATTGAGTAAAATGGTTAATTATTTCCTATGAAATAGAACTATTGTAACTCATTCCCTCCAGGACAGCTCTTTTGAGTGTGTACCTTTAACTCCCAGTGGCTGTGGCTTGAACCTTTAAAAAATGAAGTTATCACCTTACATTTCTAATGAATACTCATTGACAGAGGTCAAATATCAATACAATTGTGTTTGCCATCATGTATGCTTCAAGATAAAATATTCTGGTATCTTGGATGTAGCATAGTTTTGGAATTATTAATCCAAATATGAACAAGTAATATATGATGCCTAGACGCACAGTAGGAGGGAACTGCAGAAATGCCTGGAGGCTTCACTTGGCTGTAATGAATTAATGTGACTAAAAGGCACTTGTTTATTACATTGACATTTCTTGCAGTTTGATAAGACACCTGCTTATTAGTCTATGTGACTAAAAGACACTGACTTCTTACATTCTTTCACATTTCTGGAAGTTTGATAAGGTACTTGTTTGTTACATTCTTTTATATTTTTTGAGGTGAAATTGCAGAGTCATAGGGGTTGGCAGGCTTGACTGAACATTCTGGGATGTGTAGCCTACACCTCTTGTCTGTTCTGGAAAGTCTTTGTTGATCCCTAAAGGTTAAGTTTACAGGAAAACTGGTAAACAGCTAGGTTATAAAAACTGGTATTCTCTGTCAGTTGGTTGAAGCCTCACCTGTGAATAAACGCACTGCCCAGGACATTCCCAATAGAGTATCCTACCTGACCGCAAAAAGGCATCCTGGTGAAAGTGTGGGCTAGGATGATGTTTCTTACTTTATAGGTGATGTATTAACTTTTTTTTCCCTTTTATTCTTTTTAATATTAACATTAATGCTTGCCTGACAGAAATATATCTGGTTTGATATTAATATTAATGCTTGCTTGACTTAAATGTATAACTAGTTTGATATTACTGTTAATGCTTGCCTGATATAGAAGTGTCAGTGTCTATTGTCTAGTAAAGCTTTGTTCATTGTAGTAAAAATTCTTTGCCTTTATCATTTCTGTCCTGCTAAGAAATTGTGTTTAGGCATTACAGATGTGCTTGGTAAAGGAGCCAGGCATCTCCTTTAAGAACAGTACCTTGATTAAGAGGATGCAGTGCTACAAACCTCTAATTGTTGATAAGAATGTATTAAAAATGTGGGATATGATAGGTAGTTTTCTGTGCAGGGCATGCAATGTTTGTAGATATATTAAAGAGGAAAGTTGTTTTATACATCCTGATACTGGATGTATGTTTGAATTTAATTTGTATGCCGATTCTAGTACTAAGGATGTTGTTTACCTAGTGACTTGTGAGACATGCCAATGTTATTATGTGGGGAAGAGTAATCATTGTCTTAGGGAACAGGTTAGAAAGCATTTGTATAGTATTAATAAAGGTGATGTCAGGAATGTGTTAGGTAAACATGTAGTTAGCATGCATGTGTTTAAATTTTTGGTCCTTGAGTTGTAGTGTGCAACTAAAAGCGGTGGTGATACAAGGGCACGCACAGAGATCCTAGAGACTAAATGGATTATGCTATTACAATCAACTAGAGACAGAGGGTTGAATGAGCATCCCTTTAAGACCTGCTTTGAAGTCATGGGGTCCGAGGCAGTAGTTTTATAGTATTTAGATGTGATTCTATGTATGTTTTAATTAGATCTGATGCAGCACCCTAAGGAGGTGCGAACGTGCTCATCTTTTGTTTTCCTTATGTTTTTATTGTTATTTATTAAAGCTGTTTGTACTGGTGCTGCTCTGCTGCTTCTGTATTTATTAATTTGTTGATTGTTTATTTCTAATAGAACCAGCTTTTTATGCCAGGTTTGGCCTGTGTTTGTTTTTGCATAACTAAAAATTGCCTTGTGATTGTTGTTGGCTTGAGTTCCTATTTTAGCCTCAGACTTTGCTTTGGTGGATTTTATTAAACTGCTGAGTGGTTTGTTCTTTCACAGTAATAATGGATCTAATATTCTGAGAATTACTCTTCTTACTTTTGGTCAAAATTATTTTCCTTTTGTTAAAACACTTGATACAATGGTTCCATCGTGTGGGTATGTTTCTGAAGTTTGCCCTCCACTCGTTTATATGGAGTACAACTGTTTACATGCTAGTATAGTGTGGTGGTGTACATTTCTGTGTATTCAGTGGAGTTAGTTGGGTTTGGTTGGGATTTGAAGTTTGCCGAGGTATCACTTAGGAGTACGTAGTTTGTCTTAAAGAAATTTCTAAAGGTACTTGGGTGTGTCACTCGTCCTTTTCTAACACTGAGAGAAGTAGGTGTGGGCTTTAGTTTAGATGCTTTAATACATAGAAACACATTAGGATGGATAGCAGCATCATTAAATATGAATGAACTGGTTAACAGACAGACCTTATATACATACATGCTTACATCTCAACAGCTAACTACAAAATGGTAGTCTAGCTTGCACGTGCTCAGTATTTATACACTCATGCAAGCCCTTGGATAGCTCCTTAAAGGTATATATGCACATATTGATCTACCTCCTCCCTCTTAAAAAGATTGCCCCTTATACAAAACAATATCAGAGTTAGACATGCATTACTATATACATTGGAAATAAAACACACTTCATTTCCAGTTTGATTCATATCTGTCACAGGGTTTTGAGATTCGACCATATCTCGTAAGACAACAGGTGGGACTAAATTCCTCAACAGGGACAGTCTGCAGTGCACAACTCATATCTGGAACTTCTGGATTCATCACAGGAATGGGAATGTCCTCTGGAATTTCCTCTGGAATTGGAAGACCGGAAAACTCACTTTGAGATAAACAGTCTTTCTCACAGACTATGTGATGCGGTATAGGCTCTGACACCTGTCTCAAATGTTTCTGATTCCACCTAAAGATGGCTCTTTCTGATTCCACAATGTACGATCTCGGCTCTACATCAGTATTCTTCATGAAACCAATCCAATCATAACCTTTGGACATCTGCATCTTTACCACTTCTCCTTCTAGTAATGGATTGAATGGTTTACTGGTCTTATCATAGTAGGACGCTTGGATTAAGCGCTACTTCAACAGAATTGTTTTCACTGACCTGTAATTCTTGATACAAGGAACCAACAATTGACTACTTATTGGTAAGGTGGTTCTGGCTTGTCTGAAGGAAGATAGTAATATACTCTGGTTGCAAAGGACTTTGGAACAATTACTTTTGGAACTTTAATGATACCTTTGTCAGACAAAATCTCATTAACATCATATACACTATGCGTGTATCTATTCATTCAGTCACCATTTTTAGTACCCTTTCAGTTCCTTGGTTAAACCCATTATTGGGTCTTTTTTGTGTCATATACTCATATTAGACACCAAATTCATACCTTTTAGGTGTTAAAAATAGTATTTGTGTGTTTCTGAGTTTTCATGGGACACACAATTTTTTGCACCTTTTTATATGTGTAAAGTATTAAGTATTTATGGCACAGTTGTAGTCTAATTAAATTAATTTTAAAGTTTACATCTATCTTTACTTGTTTTCCTAATTTTAAAGTAGTGTGCACATAATCATTTTGGCACATTTTTTAGTATGTTTATAAGGTTGACAGGAATACTTATATGATTAACAATGCTTTTTAAATGTATTTGTATAGGCAACAAGTTATAAGCTATTTCCCTTTTAAATTCTTCATTGCAATTAATCTAATAAGTTGCAATTGAATAATTTATTTGTGATGTCATGATATTTAAAGCAAGTGTAATGTAATACTATTATTTTCTGAAGAAGTTTGCCTAGGAAGGCAAACGAAAAGCGCTTCAATAAATCCTTTTCAAACAAGTTGGAGATTTCCTTGTTTTGGCGTGGATTTAACACTGATTGTGTCTGCTTTCTGATATTCAGACTGTTTGGTACTCTCTAAGGTCCACCTATTTTGTTTTACCTGTTTGGCTCTTTTTTCTCTCTTTAAGATAGTAATATACTCTGGTTGCAAAGGACTTTGGCACAATTACTTTTGGAACTTTAAAGATACCTTTGTCAGACAAAATCTCATCTCTGTATGGAAACTAAGGTTGCACTTCTTGAGGTAAACTAAATTGCTTTGATGGCCATCCTTGATAGATAAAGTGGTTGAGCTTTTGTAAAACTGAATCTGTGGCTGTGTGATCTCACACCTCATATAGACATGTGGAAGAAAAATTTCTCACTTCCATGACTTCAAAATCAAGGTTCTCATTCTCATGCTGTTCTGTGGTATTTCTGGGTGATCTGGATGGCTCTATGACAACCGATCAAAAAGTAATTTCCGTGAACAGCATATAGATCAAAAATGCCATTAATTGAAATCGGTTCCCTCACTAAATGTACATTCCAACTCCGAGATTGCACTATAGTGAAAAAAGGGCAAATTTTCCAATATTCACTGTACCATGATCTCACAACACCACTTTCGAATAATGGCATTTTCGATTTATATGCCATTCGCGGAAATTACTTTTCGATCAGTAGTCATAGACCTGATCTGGATAATGTATCAGCAAGCTAAAGAAGTTGGCCTTTCTTGTAGACAAGATTGAATTTATACATCTGAAGTAGAAACTTCATTTGTCAGCAACCTGTGGGATACGGATCCGATCTCAGATCCGAGCCGGCAACTTCTATCATAGCATAGATCCGAGCTCCTAGCTCCTCCCCCTTACCCATAATCCCCTGCCTACCCTAACTGACCTCAGATCTAGTTTGCCGCTCTTCAAGCAACAGCTAGGTTCAGAGCTCTTGGCGTTTTGTGAGGAAAAAAGTTTTGTATTTTTTCTTTCTGAGTGACTGGTTGTGTGTGTGGTAGGTTTACCCTTACTCCTTTTTATATCTTACATACTTTTGATTTATTTTAAGAATATTTCTCCCTCCCCCGCTGGTCGTAGCGTGTGTGTGTGACTGAGTGTTAGGGGCCTAGTGAGTGTGCTTTCCTACAGTATGTCAGAGGCACCTAAGGCAATTTTTTCGAAATGCACCGAGTGTGGTCACAAGCTTTCACCGGCTGATGGCCACACTCTGTGTGTTAGGTGCCTTGGGGTTGAACACCTCTCTTCGGGTTGCGCGATTTGCATGGCGTTCAACCCCAGGCACTCAAGGATCGAAGGTCGAGGCTAGTTCTGGTGGGCCTTCTACCCCCAGACTCTGCTTCGGCCTCCGGTGCTTCGGTGCCCACTACCCCCCCGGTAGCGGTCACTCCTGCCTCCCTTCCTCCGACCGGGACTCAACCTCCCACTTCGGCTCCGGAGGATAAAGAGGCCAGGAAAGAGAAGCGGCGGGAGAAGCTCCTTAAGTGGCGAGCCGAGGACTCTTCATCGGCCCCGCCCGCCAAGAGGGCTTCCCCATCCAAGTCTTCTCGATCTCCTCCTCCTCGGATCCGATCCCCTTGTTTCTACCTGGGACCCGAGGAGGAGGTGATCCGGTCCCCGTCGAGGTCATCGAGGTGACACTCCAGGTCTGCCTCGGTGGCCTCGTTGAGGTCCACTTTTAGCATGTCTGATGCGGATATGGACCGGATGATGAGGAGATTCATGCAGGCCCAGATGCAGATGGGAGTGCTCTTGCCTCCCCCCCCCCCCTTCTGGGGGGGAGCTCGACCCCTTTTTTCGCTCCTATAGCTCCTTCTCTGACCCGCATTCCGGGCTCGGAGCGCTTGGAGCCGAGCCACGTTGGATCCGGGGGTAGGTCGGAGCCGACCATGCTGGGCACGTCGGCTCCGACTATTCCCTCGAGAGCCGTGGGCCGAGCTTCGGATCAGAGGGATTCGGTGTACTTTCGGCTCCGTCCTGGTCAGAGCACACTGGTCCTTCGGATCTGACGTTCTTGGCGCCGGGTCCGATCCCCGCTTCTGATCCGAGTGGGAGTCGGATCTCGGATCCGTCTGAGAGCGGCTCCCCCTCGGCTTTCGCTGCGGTGTAGAGGGCACTGTCAAGTGCTTCCAGGCCTCCAGTCCTGACTTCGGCTCCCTCCCGCACTCCTTCTCATCTGGTTCTGGCTCCCCTCACCCGGCCCTCAGGGCAGCCTGCCTCAGCGCCTTTAGGAGTTCCAGTGGAACAGGATACAGCACATGCGGACTCCTCGGACAGCCCCCCCCGAGGAGATTCCCCACAAGGCAAAGTGCAAAAGGAGGCACATGGACTCCCCTGAGAGTCTCACAGAAGATACAGACTTGGATGAAGGGGAAGGCTCCCATAGATCACCCCCTGAGGATGTCTCCTTTGGAGACATCATGGAAATGCTCAAAATCAGAGGTGGGTGGTCTGCCCCCAAGGCTTCCTCTGATGAGTCCGTATTCCTTGAGGCATTTGAGGCAGGACCATCTACCTCTTGGGTGTCCCCTGCACCCGACCCCCTGGTGGATCTCATATCCTCTAGGGCTTGGAAGGAACCGGACACCATAGAGCCGATCCCCAAATGCCCAGACAAAATTTTGAGCCCCCCTGCAGAGAGATCACATTAGAGCAGAGGTCCCCCTGTGGATGCCATGTTGGTGGCTGCAGCCACCAAGAAAGAGTTGGCTCAGGAGAGCCCCACGGTTCATCCTCCGAGCAAGGAGTCTCATGCGATGGACCGTCTTGGGAAGCGGGCCTTCAGTTCAGTGACCTTCTCTATGAGGGCCTTGAACTACATGGCACACGTTATTAGGATGCAGCGGGATCTAATTAAGGAATACGCTGCTTCCCCCCCAGGGTCCATGTCAGAGGGAGACAAGGATTTGTACTCTTCCCGAATGGCCACCCTCCGATCTATCTCTAATATCTCTATGCGGCTATTGTCTCATGCTACAGAGGGAGCCACTAGAGCAGGCGGAGTCGGGCTTGTCATGAGGAGACAGGCCTGGCTCCATCACTGTGACTTCTCGGAACCCTTTAAGACGTCATTCGCGAATGCCCCTTTTGATGGTTCTGCACTGTTCGGCAAAACCGTTCGTGACACTCTTGTCCAGAGCGAGAAAGATGGAAAGACCTTGTCTGCCGTCGGAGTCCGCCTCTCTGCGCCCCAGAGGTCCTTTTCCAAGAACCAAAAGGGTCAGAAGAAGATGTGATTCCAAAAATCGCATCAATCTCAGTCTGCTCAGGACAACCAGTCCTCTCGTGGCAGAGGAGGACATGGAGGACGCCGCCCCAGAGGCAGAGGGGGTCTGAGGAATTTTGGGTCCAGAGAACCTTTCTCTGAGAGGCCCACGCAGAACCCCTGAGGGGTTTCCCGACTGCTCCACTCCGGAGGCAGTCGGGGGGCATTTTTTGAAGCACCTGGCAAAATGGGAGTCCATAACAACAGATCGCTGGGTGCTTCCTATTATATCCAGAGGTTACCTAATTCCCTTCATAGCCAACCCCAGAATCAGAAGCCTTCCCGACGTCCCACCCAGTCAAAAGAAGGCGGCCACTGCGGAAATCCAGCAGCTTCTACAAAAAAGAGCCATCCAGCCCGTCCCCCCAGATCAAGTCGGATCAGGGTTTTATTCCAGGTTCTTTCTGGTGCCAAAAAAGACGGGGGACTTGAGGTTCATCCTTGACCTCTCTCTCCTAAACCTGGCGGTACCCAAACAAAAGTTCCGAATGGTCACATTGCAATCCGTCCTCCCCTTATTGCGGGAGGATGACTGGATGTGCTCTATAGACCTCAAGGATGCGTACTATCACATTCTAGAGGACAGGCATTCCAGGAGGTTCCTCCGCTTCCGGCTGGGAGCCAGTCACTTTCAATTCAGGGTCCTCCCCTTCGGTCTCACCTCAGCCCCCAGGGTGTTCACCAAGGTCCTAGCAGTAGTAGCGGCCCACCTGAGACTCCAGGGAATTCAGGTCTTTCCATACCTGGACGACTGGCTCCTCACAGCTCCAACAAGGCATCTACTTTGTTCAGGCAGGGACTATTTTCTCGGTCTGGCTCCACTATTAGGATTAACCATCAACATGACCAAATCCTCTCTCATCCCTGCACAGATGCTAGATTTTATAGGGGCAAGACTAGATTCCAGACAGATGCATGCGTTCTTGACTCCAGATCGGCTTCGGAACCTGATATTACATGTGCAGGCCATTCTTCAACTGCAAACTCCTTCGGCGGAATTGATTCTGAGGGCCCTAGGATCTATGGCGGCTGCAATCCCTCTGCTGCCATTGGCCCGGTTGAACATGAGGGTTCTACAGTGGACCCTCCAGGTACAATGGTCCCTGTCTTGCAACCCTCTGCCTCACCCCATTTCCTTAAGCAAGGTTTGCAGAAAATCGCTCCTGTGGTGGCTCCAGTCTCCCAACCTCCACACAGGCCGTCCCTTTTCACTACCTCCACCAGTCGACACAGTGACCACGGACGCTTCTCGCCTGGGGTGGGGGGGACATTTTTCAGGCAGAACAGTCCAAGACACTTGGAACGATGTAGAGACCTCTTTGCATATCAACGTCCTAGAGATGAGAGCGGTGCTTTTGACGTTGCAAGCGCTACACAACTCTCTTCCGGTAGGGACAATTGCGGTACAGACAGACAACATGTCGGTAGTCTGGTACATCAACAAACAGGGGGAAACCAGGTCTTACCCCCTTTGCCGCGAGGCCATGAGAGTGTGGGAATGGGCGATTTTCACCAACCACTTTCTCATAGCAACGCACATTCCGGGACGGTCCAACATTCTAGCGGGCAGGCTCAGTCGTACTATCCTGACTCCTTACGAGTGGTCTCTCAACCACCGAGTCGCAGAGCAAGTATTTGCCCGATGGGGTGACCTTGTTGCGATCTTTTTGCCTCTCCTTCAAACACAAAATGTAACGATTACTTCGCTCTGATCCCCCTCCGGGGAAATCCCCGAGATACTCTCTAGTTCATGCTTGTCCTCCCGGTCTGCTTTATGCTTACCCTCCTCTTCCCCTGATGTTGAAATTGTTACAGAAAGCCAGGCAGCTGGGGAGCAGAATGATCCTCATTGCCCCATTCTGGCCTCGTCAGATGTGGTTCCCTTACCTATGGTCTCACCTAGTGTATCCACCATGGATTCTGGATCCCATTCCAGATCTCATCTCTCATCCTCTCGGTCTTCCGACTCCGAACTTGGTCAACCTCAAGCTGATGGCTTGGTTGCTCCAGTTCCACTCCTCATAAGGACTCCCGGGATCTCATCACCAGTCAAAGACATTCTTGTAGCAGCTCACAAGCCTTCCACCAGGAAGGTTTATCGGAGTAAGTGGAAACGCTTCACCATTTGGGCAGAACACCGTCGTTTAGACCCTTTTACAGCCCCAATATCATCAATTCTAGATTTTCTAACCTCTCTCTTTCACCAGGGGGCTAGTTCTTCCACAGTCAAGGTACAATTGGCTGCAATCTCATACTACCATGTGGGGCAAGAGTCTGGTCCTCTTATCACTTCCAAACTGTGTAAGACCTTCCTCAAGGGTACCTTCCTCCTTAGTCCTCTTGCAGGCCTTGACTGGTCCCCCATTCGAACCGGTGGCCACGGTTGATCTCAAATTTCTCTCTTGGAAGACAGCCTTTTTGGTGGCCATAACTTCAGCCAAAAGGGTATCGGAATTGCAAGCCCTTTGTGTCAAACCACCATATCTGGTTTTTCATCCGGATAGGGTTTACCTCAGAATCAACCCGTCCTTTCTACCTAAGGTATCTTCAGAAGCGAACATCAATCAATCCATCAATCTCCCAGTGTCTTTCCCCAACTTTCATAACAAAGGAGAGTACAAGCTACATTCCTCAGATGTACACAGACAATTACATTTTTATATCCATAGAACTGCTGGTCATAGGCAATCCGATCATTTGTTTATCTCCTTTGCCAAAAGCAATTTCGGAAAATCAGTTTCTAAGGTTTCTCTCTCTAGATGGATCTCGAGTTGTATTATTTTAGCATATCAGAGTTCGGGGAGGCCTGCACCTCAAGGAGTCCATGCTCATTCTATTAGGGCCATTGCCACTTCTGTGGCCTTTCAAGCTAGGGTTCCACTGGATGACATTTGTTCCGCAGCCACTTGGGCTTCATCTCACACCTTTATCAGCCATTATAAAATAGATGTTGTTTCCCGAGGTAGAGCGTCCTTTGGCTCTGCGGTGCTCTGGAATATCCTTCCATGAAGGCCACCCAAGACTTAGGTAGCTGGTGACTCTGTCCCACAGGTTGCTGACAAATGAAGTTCCTACTTCAGATTAAGAAGTTATGTACTCACCATAACATTCCATCTGAGTAGGTATCTTCATTTGTCTGCAACCATCCCCCCCTCCTTCCCCCTGACCGATTTGATCGCTCTTGTGTTATTAGCATATGTTCCCATTGGGACACCTGTTATCTGTTGTGCTATGGGGCAAACTTGATCTGAGGTCAGTTAGGGCAGACAGGGGATTATGGTTAAGGGGGAGGAGCTAGGAGCTCAGATCTATGCTATGATAGAAGTTGCCGGCTCGGATCCGAGATCGGATCCGTATCCCACAGGTTGCAGAAAAATGAAGATACCTACTCAGATGGAATGTTATGGTGAGTACATAACTTCTTATTTTGTAATCTCAGCATCATACGTTGCATCGGGCAGGAACTGAATGCACTGGCTTTTTCAAGATAATGACTAGAGTTTGGTGGTCTGTTTTGATTTGGGTAGGTCTACCATAAACATAATAATGAAACTTCAAACATGCAAACACAATTGCCAAAACCTCTTTCTTCATCTGGGCATACTACATTTCAGTTTGGGTAAGAGTTCTCAATGCATAGGCAACAGGTTGATCCTCTTATAGAATGACTGCACCATGACCAAATTTTGGAGCATCACATGAATGTGTAACTGGCTTGAGAACATCATAATATCTGAGAGTTGTTGGACTAGCAATTCTCTGTTTCAGGATATCAAATGCTCTTTGGTGTTGCTCTAACCAAGATCAGGATACATATTTACATGTTGGCTCTCTACGCAGTGCTGATAGTTGGCTCAAGTCTGGAATGAACTTGCCTAGGTAGTTGACCATGCCAAGGAAACATTGTAGAGCTTAAACATTGTCTGGAGCTGGCATCTCAAGAATGTCTCTTTCTTTTGAAGGATCTGGTCATAGGCCTGTACTAGTAAATAAATGATGAACATAAGTAACTTCTTGTAGCCTGAATTTGCATTTGTGTGGACTGAGTTTAAGATTCACTTGATGTGCCCTTTCTAGAATTTTTCTGAGGTTTTTGTCATGTTCAGCTTCATCATGACCTCCTACTAATATGTTGTCTACTATAATAACACAAGGATAACCAAAAAAAATGTGCTCCATTGCACATTGAAAGACTTCACTTGCAGAATTTATCCCAAATGACAAGTCTGACAAACAGAGTACTGAAAGTAGTGAGCAATGATGATTTCTTGTCAAGCTGGATTTGCCAAAATGAACTCTTTGCATCTAAGACAGAAAAAATGTGGCATTTGGCATCAAGGCTGTGACTTCTTTGACTGTGCACGTTGGACGATGAGGTCTTTTTAGTTCTTTGTTCAAATCTCATCGATCAATACATATTCAAATGTCATCTTAGCTTTCTTTATGAGCCTCCACCATGGAAGATATCCATTCAGTTGAAGTTTCAACTGGACAAATCACACCTTGTCGAATCATTTTATCTAGCTTGGCTTTGACTCTGTCTTGCATTGCTAGTGGAACTTTACATGCTGGCCTGATAACTGGACTGACCTCTGGGTCTAACTTCATGGAGCACACAACTGGAACCTTGCCTAGTTTGTCTTTGAAAAGATCAGCAAAGTTAGAAAAAAATGTATTGGGAAAAATTAGAGTAGTGGGCTTTTAAGCTAACTTTGTGGACTTCCTTATTAAATGAAAGCAGTCCCATTTTCAAACTGTCTCTGAGCCCTAATAATGACTGGACATGCCTCTTGATGACATGGAATAGCAAGTTGTAGCATCTACCAGCAGAGTAAAATGAAAGAACTACTGAGCCTTCGGTATGAATTTTTTCACCTCTATAAGCAACAAGCTTTGCACACCTTGTGTAATCAAGCCTTCCACCTTTACACATAACATTGCACCTGGAACCTGTGTTATATTTGAGCTCTGTGGGTTTGCCATTCATCTGAACAGTGCAAAATGCTTCATTCTTTGCCCTTACAATCTACTGCATTGACTGTTTCATTAAGTACTGACACACCATCAACATAAAGAGTAGAGTTACAGCTTTCTAATTGATCAATTAATTTCTTAAAATTTTCCCTTTTAATAAAAGAATATGGGCCTTTTGATTTACAAAACCTTTAGAAGTGATTTCATTTATTGAAAAAAGAAAGCTGCACCAAACTTACACAACCATCACGTTTATTAGCAAAAAAATATATAAAAATACGACTAGGATAACGTTAGCGCTTTCACGACTGCTCTTGTCACTTCATCAGACAAACTGAATCTTCTCTCCAACCAGTTTATATCACGTTTGATATCAGCTGATAGGAATCACATGTTTCAATTATAAAATGAAAGCAAGCTAATGTTATAGTCAGGGAATGCTATAGTAAATTACATCTAAATTTTTTTTAAAAAGCCAGCCCATAAATATGCATATGTAAAAGTATAAATAAACATCTCTAAATATACATATAGGAAAACTTATATGCACAATATATAACAATTTATTATTACAAGCAAGGGCTATGCTGATTGCAGAACAATGAATGTTATTTCTCTTTCTGCCAGAAATGTTTTGTATTCTATATAGATAAAAGTAACAGAATGTTCAAGGACAGGATCCTTGAACGTATTAAGGACATCAGCAACTGTAAGGACAGCAATGCCCTGGCCACACATATTAAGGAAACAGACTGCACACACTATTTTTAAATTTTTGTTATTCAAGTTGTTCACCTTGGTGTAAGACGAGGTGATATAGAAAATTTAACTGAAAGCATTGAACAAAAATGGATCCTCTCTCTGAATGCTGAGAGATACCCTGGTTTAAATAGTACAACATCCTTAAAACCTTTCTTGAAGTCTCGCCATCTCAGGCGTTAAGTATTTTTGTAGTCATTTATGTATGTATAATTTGTCTTCTCACACATATATACATATATGCTTTTAATATATTTTTGACGTGCCTTTTTATGCTTTAATATGCCTTTATATGAGCTTTAGATGAACCTTTACGAAGAATTTTCTGTTCCAATATGATTGTCTTAATACTGTATTATTCTATGAGGCTTTTTAAGAATTTTTCTTACATGAGTTTTGTCTGTATATAGTTTTATGTAATATTCTGATATATATATATATATATATATATATATATATATATATATATTTAAATAGATAGTATGCATACAAGCTTTTCTATATATGTATTTAGAGTTGTCTATCTATACTTCTATACATGCATACTTATGGACTGTTTTTAAACAATCTACTATAATATATGTATTTATATTTTAATAGATATTGTGTATATACGTTTTCCTATATGTATATTTAGAGATGTTTATTTATACTTTCACACATGAATATTTATGGGCTGGCTTTTTAATAAAAATTTAGATGTAATTTACTATAGTATTCTCTGACTATAGCATTAGCTTGCTTTAATTGTATAATTGGAACATTTGATTCCTCTCAGCTGATAGCTGATAGCTAACATGATACAAACTGGTTGGAGAGATGTTCAATTTGTCTGATGAAGTGACAAGAGCAGTTGTGAAAGCGCTAATGTTATCCTATTCTTATTTTTATATTTATTTTGCTAATAAACATGGTGATTGTGTAAATTTGGTGCAGCTTTCTTTTTTCACTTGGTCTTGCTGTTCATTTGATTCCATTTATTGCATTTGTGGCATTGCTGATCAAAAGCTAAATATTTTTTTTCTTTTAGATTCATGACTTCCACCACAATTACAACAGTTGGCAATGAAATTGGGTTGGGGGCCATGCTTTGAGTTTGCTGACTCTCTCTTATGCTTCACTGAGACTGTGCGAACTCTGGAATTTGCTAGAATGTTCTGGGGTTTACCAGAGAGTACTGCAGGGACTACAGTTGCTGCCATGTGCTTGGGCCTGTTTCTTTTAACCACGTGCTGCATACTATCAACATGAGCTTTATTACTGTGCCTTCTAGAGCTATTCTCATTTGTAAGCATATTTCTGTACTCTTCTGTGAGGTCATATATCTGACAAATCTCAATGGGCTTATTCAAAGTTAAATCACTGTCATGAAATAAAATCTTTTTCACAGCATCATCTTTTATGCCACACACAAGTCTGTCCGTTATCATCTCGTCACCAAATCTGCATGTTTTAGCCTTATTTCTCAAATCAGTTATAAATGCTGCAAAAGTTTCACAAGGCATTTTTTTCCATTGTATAAAATAAGTGCTTTTCCATTGTAACATTTGTCTGAGGGTTACACATTTCTCTAAATTTACATTTTAAGCACTCTGGGTCCTCCTTTGACTCAGCTAGTACAACAATATGACTGTTTTCCACCTCTCCTGTACAGATAGCAGGTGCGTACACAAATGAACATTCCCTTTCTATAGCTTCTGACCCAGCTACATTAAGCAGAATAAATGCCTTTGTATGGTCATCTTCATCAGAAATTGCAGCCTGTATAAAAATGTACTCTTGCTCAAACACTTTCCAGTTCTCTGCAATATTATTGTCAAACACAAACACATTTTATTTTCAAAATCAGTTTGCCATGCCCACAAAGTATACATAAGCACACTGAAAATATGGCCACTGTAATTAACCCCAGGATTCATCAAGCTCTGCACAGTGTACAGGAACAGTGCAGGAGCTGCTGGAGGCAATATGGCAGCTGTGCAATCCAGGAATGAGCTCCCAGGATATGCCCGAGTGCTCCTGCACTATTCCTGCACGGACACAGCTCATGTATGCAAATTACCCTATTCTCAGGTGAAAACCATGCAAATTAGGTGAATTTATCATCCAGGAAGCTGGCAGCCAGCCATGCAGGACTAGTGTAGTCTGCAGAAATATAATCGGTTAGTGACCGAGTACATTTCTGCAAACTACAAAATGGAGCCATGACAACTCCAAATAAAGGGTGTATATAATGTGGGAAAGCATGCCAATGGCCAAATATATAGCCATTGGCATGGAAAACCGTTGCAAAAATAAATAAAATAACTTTTATTTTTTTAGCCAATTTCGGCTGTTTAAGCATAGGGCAGCAGTGCGCAAATGGGATCCAGCCAAAAAAAAAAAAAAACTTGAAATAAGTGTTCTATCCAAAATCACAATTTTGCCATTATACTCAATGGTAGGCAGAAGACAACATGGCCAGTGAATAGCTGTTGCTAAGAGGGAAGGCTCAGTGTCAGACTTGTAACTAGGCATTAGCAGACAAACCTATGCAAATGAGGGGAATGATACTTAATCCCAGATCCTCCCTCATGGCTAGCCTGCACCCAACCATGTCAGTGCAGGAAGACCATGGTGCAAGCCTAAGAGCTATCTGACATCATAGAGGGGTGAGTGAGGCATACTGTAAGCTTACTGGAGCCCTGTGGCTTGGGTTTGTCCTTAGCTTAGCAGAACTAAGCAAGGGGGTGTGTCTGAAACTGCCAAGCACACTTTACATTGCCTAAGCAGGTGTGCGTGCTGCACACCGTGTTTTAAAGAAAAACAAAAAAGTAAACCAGGAAATAGCAGCTCCATGCACACCTGAGCACTCTGTTTGCACGGCGCACCCCTGGGCTTAAACAAGAAGGCAATGGGAAGGGAAAACAGCAGAAGGAAGGTAATCAAGGAGAGCTAGCATAGCTGGCAGGTGAAATGTATCAAAATCAGCCAATTGCACAGGCAGCAGCCCAGCCCAGCCCAGAACACTTCTATAAACTATGAAAACACCTTCCCCTCTGGTTTTTCTCACAAACTCTACACCACCAGTGTACACAAGCGAGGAAATTTTACCAAACAAAAGCAACAAAATGATAGAGGCTGCAGCAGCTATCATAAATCATCATGTGGAAGAGGATGAGGGTGGTGAGGATGAGAATGCAGATGACCAACTCACAGTGAGGAGAAGGAGAAGAGTGTACAGACCCAGGGGAACCTACTAGGGACTACATGAGCTGGAGATAGTGGAGCGCAATAGGGTGGACAGGAACCTCCTTCAGCAAATTGTTGAGCTGTGCTGGCCACAACTCAGACAAAAATCCAGCAGAGGGGGACCCATCCCAGTGGATACCAAGGTATGTGTAGGTCTAATAATACTAGCCACATGTACCTTCCAAAGGCCAACTGGGGATATCATGGGGATCTCACAGGCATCAGCATCCAGGGTACTCCACCAGTTCCTGGATGTCATGTCAGCACATGCCGGTGAGCACGTATATTTCCACAACAGCTGTGAGGCATAGACCAGCAATATGCGTCTCTTCCACTAAAGAGATGAATACCCTGGGGTAGTGGGTGCTATAGACTACATTCACATATGCATCAAAGCACAACTTGGTGAGCGGGGTAGGGTCTACGTCAACCACAAGGGCTTCCCCTCCATTAACTGCCAGGTCATGTGCCTAGGGCATTATAATGAATGTGTGTGCTGTCTGCCCTGGAAGCTACCACAACTCCCACATCTGACATATGACGCAGCTTTACCAGAGATTTGCCAATGGGGACATCCCTTACGGCCACCTAGTGGGGGATGTTTTTTACACACTGGAGCCATGGCTCATGACAACCATCAAAAATACACACACACCCGAACAAGAACTCCATAATGAGGCACACACACAGACCAGAATCATAATAAGAGTGTGTGTTTGGGATGCTCAAGTCATGGTTCCAGTGCCTGGATACATCCGGTGGAGCCTGGCAGTACTCACCAGCTACATGTACCCAAATTGTCATCATATGTGCCATGCTACACAATATGATCCTGCAGAAACAGCTGCAGCAGGAACAGCACAGGGCAGGGCCACACAGCCCCCACCATTGCCAAGGCCTGCACAGGCACAGAGTGACTCAGAGGAATATCAACCTGAGCCTGACCCAGTAGGCAGAAGGAGGTGTGCCCAGTATGCCCAGGCTCTGGCAAAAAGGCAACACATAGCACATACACTGACACGGTAGGAACCCAGGGAATGACACCTCTCTCTGACTCACACATACAGTAAAAGGGATGCCAAATATGACACTACTTCTGCTTAGCCATGTATAGGGAGTGTACTATGTGCATCCAAAATAGTCAGCCCTCAAGCACCATCCTCAATACTAGCACAGCCACAAGGTAAGTCACTCTGCCTATCAATTGCTGAATGGAGTAGTATGTTTTGTTACTTGTATCTATGGTATGGATGTGAGCATGCAAGGAAATCGGGTGGCTTAATGGGATGCCAGCAGATAGTAGACATCTATAGTGGCAGCAAGAGATCTGTAACAAATACTGGTGTCACCATAGTAGCCAGTACTAGACAAGGTGACAAAACTCACTGCAGGAAACGTGGTGGGCCACATGTGTGTCCATAGGGTGCACACATGCCAGTCATGGAGGCTCACATACCCAAACACAGTCTCAGCCAGCAGGACAGGCATAGACAAACACAAACAAAGGCTGTGCTAAGGCCTCTAATTGATGACTATGGAGAACATCCTCCCTCCAGACCTACACAGACAGACTACAACAGGTCAGGCAGTGGGGTGTTAGTTCTGAAGCGTAAGAAGTCTGAAACTGAAATGTAGGTCAATCAGACCTAAGACCTGTAGTACACTGATATACCTCTAGTCAGCATGATAGGTCAGAATACAAAATGAAATGGAGTACCTGAAATACCAGTACAGTCATAGCAAATGTGCACAAGTGTCAGGTGTGCCCCCCCAGTCCTATGTTGAAATGTAGTAACATGTATGTGTAGGTATAATAACAGTGGAGCACAGATTACCTGAGATAGCCAAAGTAGCAGGATAGATTGTAGCATGTGTACAATATGTAGGGCTGCACGTGTTAGGTTGGTGTGTGTTGTATATTGTGTGAGAGTGGTCAGTATGTAGGCATGGTGAGTTTTGTCCTGGTGGCCATTGCCCAGTACTGCCAATTACATGGCCAAGTTCTCACAGCTGCAGTGCCAAAAACAATGCATCCTAGCAAAACATATTCCAGCAGTAAGCCATAGTAAATGTTTGGAAGTAATATGCATCACAATCTGAAAGATGGACATGGCATGAATGTGGGCCCATACATACAGACAGTACACAGGGGAAGTACCCCATACAGACAATGTATAATATGTTACTGTCAAATGGACACACCTTTGGAATTGTACATACAGGTTAGCAGCACATTACTTGGGCTTGTAGTAGGGAATACTGATGTCGTCTGGCCAAACACTGGCAGACCACAAAGGTCACAGGTATGAATTATTGAGAAACAGCTGATGTCCCTGCACATGCCAGCATAAGTTTAATGCTCCATGCACATCTGTGAGTGAGATGCAAGTAGTGTCCATAGTATTCATGCACCCAGCTCACACCACCATCACCCACAGATACCTCTCCAGTCTCATTCCTGCTTTTGGGAATGAGTACAATATGAACCCCACCTCTGTATGGCAATAGCCAAAGAATGCAGCATGCAGATCAGGTGTCCCATGCAGGTGTTTCCCTAGCTGTAAGCAGCACCCTTCCAGCACCCACACCACTGGATCAATAATGACAGAAAGTATTGGCATTAACACCTTGCACACCTACCCTGTCACCCCAGGAGAATATAGTGTCTTGCAGTCTGGGACTGTAGGAGTGGCACAATGCAATGGTCTGCTACAGCTGGCCTGCATCACTACCAAATGGCCTATAGTCCTCTACCAAATGCCTGAGTCTCACCTGTACTGCCAATGTATGTTATGTCATGGACTCCCAAATAACAGCATAACACAGTCCACAGAAACCAAATGCAAGGCCATGTGGACAAATCCCAGTAACATGTCCACCATGTCCTACTGCATGAACTGTGGACCAACACTGAATTACTGCTGGGATGAGGTGATAACTATAGGGAACTTATCAGATAATGTTTGCATAATGTTTGGAAGAGGATAGAATAACAGAGGTGGGGGGGTAGGAGCATGGGCAGCATGAAGTGTGTGAAGTCCGACACTCAGCCATGTACACATACTATTCCTGCCTACAAACACAAAGATGGGTGGCTACAAATCTGCTTGTAAACAAAAATGTGAAGGGGTAATGTCCAGAAGTATGACCCCCTGCCTCTGGGTAACCAGTATGAATCTATACAGCTGTTAGGTATGGCCACAGCAAGTTATGGCCATACTGTCACATCAATGGATGTACAAGCATGAGATTCTCAGCCACCACTGTACCATGGTGCTGAACCATTTACACAGGCCCAGCAGCAAATGTCTGCAGCTTCCCCTCCAGAATGGCATGATTGTGCAAGAATATGTAGGCTGCAGACCATAATACTGGACACAGCTGCATTCACCCTGTGTTCCCCAAGACATTACTGCAAGCAAATATGTATACCTGACAGTACTTGATGACATACAACCATCACAGTGCAAAACAGTACACATGTCTGAATATCTCTGCTAACATGAAGACCGTGTAGCAGAAGCAGCACAGACACAATTACCTACAGTAATCCACTTTGCTTTGCCCATTTTGACCCCATGTTGTTAACTTGATCTACAGATATCCCACAGAAACAGGTTGCTAGCTGTAGGTGTAGAACACAAAAGCCTGCACTGGAGTACATCCGAGCTGGAATGGATTCACACATTCAATACAGAAATCATACTGGGCATGCTCCCACACAGAAATGAAGCCCATGTCTGATAACAACAGTGGACTATACATATCTGACAGTCACAGATGTTTGCGCACACACTCCTCAGTACACACCAGTCATGCTTTGCACACATATTGGATAGGAATACACACATATATCCAAGGACAGCACACTGTAATAGGCCAAAATTACACATACACAGATGTGTGGAAGAGAGTGACAGACAGTGAGAAATAACCTCCCATCATGAGGCCTGTCCCACCCAGCACACATCCAATTGGCTAAAACCACATGATGTGCAAATGTCAATCATTGTAGACATTTGCCTCTGGTATCCCTCAGCACTATAGTGTATGTGGTGCTTGTGCTAACTGTGTAACATGACTGTACAAGTCAGTAGTCATCTAGCAGTTGTATACACTTGCCTGTGGAATATAAACCTGCGTGTGCCTGAGTGTTGAGTGTCTACTTCTAGAAGAATGGGTTATGGCCCATGCGCACACACTGCACTCCCCACTGCCCTAGTATGGCAAGCCTGCTGATGTCTTCACCTTGAAATACACCTTTGGGGAAAGAGTAGTCCTATAAGCTCCGTGGTGCATGCTATAACTGTGTAATGCTGTAGTGTGATGTATTAGTTATGTAGGAGTTCTATTCCCAAACATGGTAACTGTGTGTGTGTTTGTCTTATAGGTTCATAGGTTCATAGGTAAGTTTTAGGCTATCTGCCCGAGGGCATCTATAAGCCTAGCCAGAATGTGTTGGCTTTCGCCACCCCCTTAGATTAGTTCCCTGTGCCTCAGTCCAGCAGAGCCATTAGTTCCCTGTGCCTCTGTCTAGCAGAGCCACTGCAGTGATCCCTGGGGTAAATTTTCTGTTTCCCATCCACTCGTCAAGGTTTCTCTTGAAGAGTGTTAGTGAGGGCCTCTACCTAATGTAGATTGGAATCCTGTTCCAAAGCATGGGGAGTCTCGGGGACAGGAATCTATCCCTCCAGCATGTCCTATTTATCATTGTGGTGAGGTTTAGATCCCTAGAGCGTGTGGCTTTTGGGGATTTGTTTTTTTTAGGTGAAGCATGTCCATCAGTTCTGGGTTGGACATGGCCTTGTATGTCAGGCAGAGATCACCTCTGAGTAAGCGTTATGCAACTGAGTACAGCTGGAGTTTCTTCAGTTGGGCTACATAAGGCATATGTGTGAGGCCAGTAATCCTCTTGGTGAGGTACTTCTGTGGTCTTTCCAGCTGTTGCAGGTGTCTTGTAAGGTACATCCCAAATGGGGCATTGTACACTATGATGGGTCTCATGAGTGATGAGTAGAGGGGCACAATAAACTCTTTTGTTGGATCAATGCTTTTGAGGCCATTCACACTCACTACAATTTCAAATGCCCCACTTTGGCAGGGCTGCTGATGTAATTCACTTTGAAATGCACCTCTGGGGAGGGAGTAGCCCAGTAATCTCTGTGGTGCATCCTATAACTGCGTAATGCTGTAGTGTGATGTACTAGTAAGGAAGGAGTTCTACTCCGAGACATGGCAAGCGTGTGCGTGCGTGCGTGTGTGTGTGTGTGTGTGTGTGTGTGTGTGTGTGTGTGTGTGTGTGTGTGCATTTGTCTGTGTAGGGTTCATCTTTTTTGACGCCATTCACACTCACTGCACTGTCAAATGTCCTACTTTGGAAGGGCTGCTGATGTCATTCACTTTGAAATGCACCATTGGGGAAGGAGTAGCCCAGTAATCTCTGTGGCTTGTCCTATAACTGTGTAATGTGGTAGTGTGATGTACTAGTTAGGTAGGAGTTCTAATCCTAGACATGACGTGTATGTTTGTCTTTGTAGGGATCAATGCTTTTGAGGCCTTTCACACTCACTACAATTTCAAATGCTCTACTTTGGCAGGGCTGCTGATGTCATTCACTTTGAAATACACCTTTGGGGAAGGAGTTGTCCAATAGTTCCCATGGCATCTCCTATAACTGTGTAATGCTGTAGTGTGATGTACTAGTTAGGTAGGAATTCTATTCCCAAACATGGCAATTATAAAACTATATGTGTGTGTTTATTTGTGTAGGAATCAATGCTTTTGAGGCCATTCACAGTCACTACAGCTTCCATTGCCCTACTTTGGCAAGCCTGCTGATGTCATTCACTTTGAAATACACCTTTGGGGAATGAGTAGCCCAGTAAGCTCCATGGTGTTTGCTATAACTGCGTAATGCTGTAGTGTGATATACTAGTTAGGTAGGAGTTCTATTCCCACCCATGGCAACTGTGAAACTGTGTGTGTGTGTGTGTGTGTGTGTGTGTGTGTGTGTGTGTGTGTGTG
Organism: Protopterus annectens; assembly: GCF_019279795.1. Lineage (NCBI taxonomy): Eukaryota > Metazoa > Chordata > Ceratodontiformes > Protopteridae > Protopterus > Protopterus annectens. The sequence continues at coordinate 335,522,440 of NC_056728.1, read as the reverse complement.
TGTGTGTGTGTGTGTGTGTGTGTGTGTGTATGTAGGGATCAATGTTTTTGTGGCCATTCACAGTCACTAGACACACCTAAAAATGAAGACATTGATATCTGTGCAGTAACAGAGACATGATCCAAGGCTCCAGAGATCACCCCTGCAATACCAGGTACAGCTCTTACTACACCTGGTGGCCACCAAACCAGGACCAAAACAATAAAGGTGGAGGAGTGTCCATATTCACCAAGGATATTCACACCACAAGGCTACTTGTCCAACAGAATGTGTCTGAAATACCCCCGGTGCAACTAACACTAGGTCAGACTGCAATCCAAATTTTATAGCTTGCTACATATCCCCCACCATGCCCCTAGATTCCCACTACAGCTTTTGAAATATACTGGGAAATATGATACAATCAAACACCCTAATCCTGGGTTACTTACACTACCCTGCCATTAACTGGGAAAAATACTTGTGTACCAACACGTGTGCCCAACGGTTCTGGAAAGTCATAATTCCCAGTGCCCTGGATCAAGTAACCTATAGTTCCACCAGGGGCTCAAATATCCTAGACCTGGTCATTACCAAAATGGGAAATTAATGCTCCACACCTATGTTCACCTCATCGGTGGTCAGGTCTGCCCATGAGCTAATCACCCTTAACATCAGTATCCCTCCCCCACACCCCAGTAAGGAAACCTCCGTAACACACATCTCCAAAGCCAACGTCATGCTACACATATCAGATGTGACTAATGTCATGACACCCATGCAGATGGGAACTGAAAGGGCAACTGATGAATCCTACATGAGGGCACTGTACAAGCACATCCACTCGTGCATGAATCATGCCATCCAATATAGAACCAAGACTCTCCCCACTAGAAAAAGGAAGTCAATGTGGTGGCCCCCTGTCATAAACATACTGTACAACAAAAGGAGGAATCTGTTGCAGAAACGGGGGAATTTCCAGGATGCAAAATACTCTCTTACCAGCCACAGTAAGAAGCTGAGATCACTCATAACATCCACCAAAGCCAAATAAAAAATAAATTGCAGTATCTGTAGGATTACCAGCACTTTATTAACAAGACAATGACTTCATTTAGCACTTTCAACTCCCTTCACTCTCAGAGACTTCTTCATACTAAAATCCATTGTTCATTACATACATTAAATATCCATTCTTGTGATACATCACCCATCAACATCCAATCTAAGTTAAGAAGCCTAGTCACATGATAAAATAGGCTAAATTAAAGAAAACGCCTAGTCAGATGATAAAATAGGCTAAATTAAAGAGAAATAAAACGTCTACAAAAATTCTAAAAAACGTCCGTGTTTTACCCTTTTCTTTTTAAGTACATAACAAATTCCTATCTATTATTGAGACCAAAGAAACAACATGCATTTAATTTAACTTTCCAACAATACTCTACCCATCCCAGTTCTTCCTCTATGTTAATAATATTCTTGGTGTTACTCAATGCTTCTAATACTAAACATTTAAAGTTAACTTTGCATTTACTTTCTATACAGTGTTTACACATAGCCTATTTTATCTTGTGACTAGGCTTTTTCTTTAATTTAGCCTATTTTATCATGTGACTAGGCTTCTTAACTTAGACTGAATGTTGTTGGGTGATGTATCCCAAGAATGGGTATTTAATGTATGTAATGAACAATGAATTTTAGTCTGAACACATCTCTGAGAGTGAAGGGAGATGAAAGCGCTAACTGAAGTCATTGTCTTGTTAATAAAGTGCCGGTATTCCTACAGATAGTGCAATTTATTTTTTATTCTGTTTTCTGACAGTTATTTGCTTTTGCTGTGCTGCTTTTTTCTAATCCACCAAAGCTAGTTGCGAAAATAATATAGCCAAAGATGCTAAAGATAACTGCAAGCCGTTCCATACTTATGTCAGGAATCTAAATGGCAATGTTCAGATCTGCTCTGAGCTACAGCAGGATGGTATTAAATATACTGCTCCCAAGAATATTGCCAATATCCTGGCAGATCAATTCAGTGCCAACTGCACCCCCCTCCCACCCCCGAAAGGGCCCATCTCAACATGGAAAGATTGCCAGATTCTGGTAATAATGGTCACAAAGGTAAAAAACACATTCTCCAGAGCTAAGACAACAGCAGCCATAGGACCAGTCAACATCCCAGGCTATGTACTACATGATCTACAAAATGAACTGGCACCTCACCTACATGCCATGTATAATCATAGCCACACCTCAGGCTTTGTGTCCACTGTGTGGTGCACAGCTACAGTTATCCCTGTCCACAAGGGGGTATCCACCTTGGATCATGGGAACTACAACCCCAGCAGTATGATGTGCCTGATGTGCAAGGCCATGGAATGTATTATCATGGAAATTAAAACAAAGATGTTGGCAACCTGCAAACACTGGACCCCAACCAGGTTGGGTTTGTGAAGGGCCGATCATGTCACCTCACCCTGAATGACAACTGTGAATCTGTCTCCAGGTCTGTGGACGAGGGTAAGGTGGTTTACACAGCCTATCTGGACCTCACCAAGGCCTTCACCACCATCCCCCAGTCTGGAATCATAAATAAATGTATCAAGCTGGCCACTAATCCCTATGTCACCCAATGGGTTGCCAACTGCTGTACCGACAGAACCCACACTGTAAATGTAGGTGACACCAACACCAGCCCCAGACAAGTGAGAGTTGAAGTACATTAGGGTTCAGACCTGGCACCGCCCTCATTTGGCATCTACTGCTCTAAAGTACAGTCCAACAGTAAGGGACTCTGGCAAACAAAGTTCACAGATGACTGCACACTGGGTGCCAATATTGAATCCCCAAATGATGTGGATATTATACAGAAGGGTCTTACAGAAAGACATGCTTGGTGCTTGAGCTATGGCCTCAAGATCAATGCCAAGAAATGTATAGTTATCCCCTTTGGGACGGGACATGTACCTGTGAAGTACCACATAGGTCGCAGTACACTAAACACCTAAAGTGTGATAAGAGACTTAAGGACACAGGTGTACAGTTGTCTCACCTTTGATACCCACATTGCCAAAACAGTCAGGAAATCCACCTATGTGGCACACCTCACCACTAAGGGCTTTACATCCAGGAAAAAGGAGGCCATTGTCCCACTGTAGTCATCTCTCAGTAGACCCAGTACAGACTACAATGGCCTAAACCAGATGTCCTATGCTGACCCTCTGTAATCATCCAGCTGTGCTCTGTCACATATTGTGTTCTCAGAGCGATCTCTGCTTAACATACCATGCCATGTCAAACCCACAGCTGTTGGACATGCTACTCTTAAAGAATATCAAATCCCACAGTCACATGCTCCAGGGATCCAAATCTTGTCATCACAATGAACAATACATGCTGGAGGGATGTGTTCCTGACCTAGAGACTCCCCAGACTCGGGAATAGACTGCCCATACATGTCAAGCAGAGTGCCTCATTGACCCTCTTCAAAAGGAACCTGGACGATTGGATGGGAGATAGGAAATTGACCCCAGGGTTCATGTCAGCTGCCCTGTTAGACAGAATCCAGGGAAGTAAATATTGTGGGAAGACATAGACAGGGAATTGTCATGTCTAGGCATGTATAGGCCCTAGGGCCAATAGCCTAGTACCAACCTATGAACGTATGACCTACACTTTCCATTGCCCAACCTTGACAAGGTTGCTGATGTCAGTCACTTTGAAATACACCTTTGGGGAAAGACTAGCCCAGTAATCTCTTTGGAGTGTGTTATAACTGCATAATGCTGTAGTGTGATGTACTAGTTAGGTAGGAGATCTAATCCCAGATGTGGAAAGTATAAAGGTTTGTGTGTTTGTATGTGCATTTGTTTGTCTGTGTAGGGATCAATGCTTTTGAGGCCATTCACAGTCACTACGACTTCCATTGCCCTACTTTGGCAAGCCTGCTGATGTCATTCACTTTGAAATACACCTTTGGGGAAGAAGGAGCCCAGTAATCTCTGTGATGTGTGCTATAACTGTGTAATGCTGTAGTGCGATGTGCTAGTTAGGTAGGAATTCTAATCCCAGACATTGCAACTGTGAGACTTGGTGTGTGTGTGATACGTATCTTATGTGGAGGTAGCTGTGCGTGTGTAACAACAGGGCTCTTTGTAGAGCAGGTTTGGCAAATTTCTTATATGGTGGGCCTATTATATGTCACAATGTCCATCTTACAAGGATAACAGATTTCAAACAGCAGAGAGGCAGGGGTAGACAACCCATACCCCTACATGTGACATCATGGCTTGGTGAACAATATAGGCAGCCCTTCTATTACCCAGAAAACAGTCTCCATCCATGTCTCATACACAAACACACTTGGCTAGGCAACAACCCCTATGTTGGTAGTTCCCTGCATATTGCCCACAGATAGTAAGCATGGTGTGATTGCAGTGGACTACAGAGGACATGGCACCCTGTCTCATCCCTACAATAGCCAAATCATTGCATACAGTGCTCCTTCACTATGTTCCCCACTGGACGCCTGCAACAACTGTACATCCAGCAAATGTAACCCACAAAGGACATACCATGCCTTATACACATGCCTTGTATAGACAGATGCCACTGACACCAGGGAATACATGTATCCTGCTGTCAATGTAGGTGCAGGGTCAACCTGGTGTCCATTGCCAGTTCTCACCACATGAGGTCAGGAATGGCACATCTGATAATAACATTCTGTCTACACAACATGACCCAGACACCCCAGTACACTTCCACATGTCACAGAACATGCATGTGGGATGTGTGTACATCCCAGACACTGTCCATGTCATGGAATATAGAACACATACATGGCAAGCATTGCACAACACTGGCCACCCACAATAGTAGCCCAGATAACTGGATGGTGAATACAATACAAACCTGTATGGGCCAATCCAGACACTACATCCCTGAGCCATACTGCAGACCATTGTCATGTGGCCTGATGCCAAGGTATACCCTTTACCTAGCCTTGTACAGCCTTCTGGCGCAGTCAGCCACTACACACATGTGAAGCAATGTACCCATGCATGTCAGTACTGGCAAACCTGTGTTTGTGTGAATGGAGTATAATGATTTGGACGCCATTCACACTCACTACACCTCCCATTGGCCTACTGAAGCATGCATTCCTTTGCCCATATATCATCCTGTTAACCCCTGTGGTGCATGTGATACCTGTGTATTACTGTATTGTGGCAAACTAGCTAGTTAGGAAGTCTACTTCTGACCCTGCCAACTGTGATAATGTGTGTGAGTCCCTGAGAGAGTGTGGCTGTGTCGACCTTGACACCTGTTCATGTGGACAGGCATGTGTACTACACCTACCTTATCCTTCCTTTATCACTGTTGCTGATGTCACTCACCATCGAATATAGCTTTCAACAGCTCCCCAACATGTAAGCTCCGTACTGGTAAGTGTGTGACACAAACATGCTTAGGTTTTACTCTCCCAACCCCTCCTTGTCTTACTTTGTCTCTGTCTGTCTCTCTCACTCCCTCTCTGGTGGATGTGGAGAAGTACACCTGCTTTGCTTAGGCAGCAACTTGTGTTTTGTAAGTGATGCTCATAATCAGCTGATGGCCTATGCACAAATTGCAGTCCCCCACTAGCTGATTGCATGTGGAACAGCTGTAGTAACATTCCCATAGCCAATTGCATGGAAACACACTCCAATAACTGGGAACATTGTGTGGGTGTTGGCTCTTTTCATTCACTGAGAGCAGGACTTCAGGTCAGTGTTTGACAAACAGCATCACAGATGGTAGTGGGATATACCTCTAACAACATACACTGTGGAGACAGGCCAACAAACAGGAGGTGGATGTTCCAGACATGACTTCAGAGAGGCCTCATAGAAACGGATAATTGGTGCCAGAGCCAATGCCTAAAGCTGAACGCCAAAAAATGTATAGTCATACCCTTTGGGAAAAACAAGGTACCCACAAATTACCACATAGGTGGTAATCCATTAAGTATGGAAGAGGTAATCAGGGACCTGGGGACCCAGGTTGACAGAAACCTCTCATTTGACACTCACATTGCCAAAGTGGTTAGGAAGACCTTCTATATTGCCCACCTTATCATGAAGGGTTTCACATCTAGATCAAGAGAGGTCATTGTGCCCCTGTACTCTTCTCTTATCAGGCCAATGATTGAGTACAATGCCCCATTTGGGATGTATCTTACCCGACACTTGCAGCAGTTGGAAAGACCCCAAAAGTTCCTCACCAAGAGGATAAAGGGTCTTAAACATATGTCATATGCTGCCCAACTGAAAAAACTCCAGCTCTACTCAGTCGCATACCGCCTACTCAGAGGTGATCTGTGCCTGACATACAAGGCCATGTCCAATCCAGAATTAATGGACATGCTCCACCTCAGAAAATCCAAATCCATCAGAGCCACGAGAGCAAGAGACTTAAACCTCAACACAGAAATAAATAGGACATGCTGGAGAGACAGATTCATAACCCAGAGGCTCCCTACACTCTGGAAGAGAGTCCCAATCCATGTTAGGCAGAGCCCCCTTACTAACTCTATTCAAGAGAAATCTTGACGAGTGGATGGGAGATCGTAGGTTTACCCTGGGGGTCATCTCTGTGTCACTACTAGACAGAGGCACAGTAAACTAAACCCTAAATGGGCATAGTATTCTCATCCTAAGGGGTGGTGAAAGCCACACACACTCTGGCTAGGCTTATAAATGCCCTAGGGCAGATAGCCTAGTACAAACCTATGAACCTATGAACCTATGTAAGTGTTGCTCTTCTGCATTTGGAGTAATGTTGGTTTACCAGGGTTTGTATGGATATGGCTGGTCTACATGATTTAATACCTGTCATGACAGTGTTATGTGCTTGAGGAAACTCCCACCTGTAGGGTTATCTGCAGACTGGCCGGTGTTTGGAGTCTTATGTTTCTTCTGTTACTCACAAATCACCTATCATAGAACTGCAGAAGCATAATCTGAGGAATGCTGTCAGTACAAGGTGACAGCCATGAGAGTTACTGACTTCATATCCCACATAGGACATATGTCACAACAAACCCTATTACAACAGTAAATGTATGAGGTTATCGCAGCAACATGCCAATATTGGCCCATTGTTTGTGCCTCCAGCCA